>NW_019416801.1:0-7163 GCF_000390285.2 Anoplophora glabripennis
AAGGTGAAAAAATAAATATTTCAAATCAAAAAAATTACAGCGTGTTTGGGACATAAATACGTAAGTGTTCACCAAATTTCGTGAAAAAAAAAATTTGTTTGTAAAAGATAAAAATAAAAAACCAAAAACTTGGTTATTTGAATTTTTCACAAAATTTTGAGGATATGTGAAAAAAGTGTAAATACAAAAATTGTAGATCTTTTTATTATCTACAGCTTTGCTATTTAACTTTTTTCCATAAGATTTGTAGTTTTTCCGGAAAACAAGATATACCGTTTTTACCCTTAAAAACTCACCCCTTCCCCTTCCCGACCTCAGATCGCCCGTAAATTATTTTTCTTTTCATTTCTGTTATTTTTTCTTCCTTTTCCAATGGGTTTCATCCTACTATATTTTTTTTTTACTTTATACCATTTTTGAAGGCTTAAGCACTGGTCTATAATTGAAGTTGCAAGACCATTACTGAAGTTCAGTCGGAGAAATATTAGAAATATCATAAAAAGAAATTTCTATTAATTAGCTGATTGATGAAAAAATAAAATTTTTAACGATACTAATATTAATAATAATATATTTGTTTATTTATTTATTGGCGAACAACAAATTATTTAGTACCATCAGATATACAGTCAATGAACAAATATTATTTACATCTGCCAGAAAAAGGCTTATTGTACTTAAAGTTAATAATATCTTTTTTTAAGTATTTTGAACTAATAATTATGTATAAGCAACAAACACTTCAATTTAAGTAACCCAAAAATCGGCAAAGGTTACAGTTTTATTTAAAAAGTAAAAATGGACATGTGGAAATCACGTAGGTAATGAGATAAACAAGATGAAATATTTTATTTTTAAAAAGCTTAGGTACTTAAGTGGTTATAATTGATTACGAATCTAAGAAAATCGATGAAGGAGATAACTCCGAAGTAGTATTTACGTTTCGGTATTTTATCAGCTGATCTATCGCAAAGCTGTTTTCTTACTTACGTCACGCTTCTACAGAAACTGAAAGAACTAGTAACTTGCCACACACTTTTTCCAATAATAATTCTTCAATATCAGCATTGAATATTTTGTAGCTTTATTTGATAGGTAAAATGGGTTTATATTAATTCATGCAATCAATTCATATATTTAATATGGGATTGTAACGGTATTTTAAATTTCATCACATTTTACATATTGTAAACTGTTGTTTTTAAAACACGAATTTGAAATCCTCCTCAAAGAAAACTTTGTATCATATGGGATTGTGTGAAGAACTATGTTATTTTAAAATATTACAATAATTATTACAATAAATATTTTAGTACCTTGGTACAATATTCCTTTTCCTTTTTCAATCAAAAAAATTCTTCAAGGACCTAGATATTATGCAACATTGTAACAACGAAAAAAAGGTGCTTTATCGACTTTGACAGCAAATAATATTTAACGCCTTCATTGTATACTTTGATCATTCCATAATGATAGCAAAACAAAAACTTTATTTAGTAATTGCAGGGAGTATACGAGTATAAGTTAGTCATATTCAAACAGCTTTTGACCAGATTGCACCTAACAGAAAATGCGCTGCATATATAAAAACAATAAAATGATACAGTTTATTTCTCAAGATACATTAGTAATTAACCAATGGAGGTATAGCATACACGTCTATAATTCTTTCCCATTTGAGGTAGTCTCTTGGGTTCGTCTGCATTTCAAGTGTATGGTTGATGTTCAAATACACCAAATTATTTGGACTAACTTTCTCCCACGTCACGTTTCCCAGGAATTTGTCCACTTCTGGCGTTGGGTTTCTAAAGTAAATCGTGGATAAATATTATTTTACGCGATTCTGATTTTAAGTACTCACAGGTATTTGACAAAGTTTGACCATAGGGTTAACAAACGGTGACGTGTGGTAACATCTTCTGGATCATCAGGAGATCCACTAGAAATGCGCGCGTCCCATAAATAACCCAACTCTTCAGTGTGACCAACACCCCGAACACCTGAAATCAGATTATGTGGTAGTTTGCAGATATTCATTGTTAGTATCGAAAATATGGACCGTGTGTGTGACCAATTTTTGAATTCGTATGGAGTCTTTATTTTCAGAAATCATTGCATCAATAAATGAATTCTTCACAGTTTCCTTCCATCCATAAATTATAACGGATGAAAAGACAAATTTTACTTAAACCACTAATAATAAATACTATGTTCAATTTAAAATCATCTATGTATATAACAATCTTTATTTATTCATTTGATCTATGCAGGGTGTTGTATGACGTACTAGATAAACTGAAAGTACCAGTTTCTGAGGTCACGCTGAGTAAAAAGTTTTTCTTTAAAAGTTTAGAAATAAGTACTTACATATACTTACACAGATTTTAAACTTTTACTGTGTTTGATCGTGGTTCAAAATGTCCTCCTTCAGCAATAATACACTGTACAGCACCACCAAGAATAGATTGAGTGACTGCTCTTAAAATCTCCGGGTTATCCCTCACTTGCTGACAATTGTCAGTAATTCTAAGTTCCTCTCTATTATTAATTACTATCTCGTATCCTGAGCTTTTAAGATGGCCCCACAGGTAGTACTTTAATGGATTGAGATATGGTGATCTCTGTGGCCAAGAATGTGATCTTCCACGTCCGATCAAATATATTTAGTTTTCCTTAAGTTACCCTCTCGTTTGTCGACTAAAATGAGTAGTAACTGCAGCATGTTGTAATATCATTTGTTGTCTTGTAAGTACAGGAATATCTTCCAATAGACCTGACAATTTATTACGTAAAAAGTTGGTGTAAACTTCTCCCGTAAGGCGCTCTTCATGAAGGGTTCAATTAGTTGATTATCAATTATGTCATACCAGACCATAGAAGATCGTTGTTGAAAAGTAAATTTTTTCTTGAAATGAGGATTCTCATCAGACCATCAGTGAGAGTTGTGCATATTTTTCACCCCGTCTCGAGTAAATAACTACTCATCGGTAAATAAAATACGTTTTACTAATTGAAGATTTACTTGAATCCATTGGAAAATATGTATCCGTGAAAGTAAGTCATGCGAGTTATGTTATCTGATGCATGACATCATATAGGTTGTTGTAAGACAGTCATCCGATGCAAGCTCAGCATATCCAATGTTATAAATATGATAAAAACTCTAATTCTACGTTCATTTTTGCTTGCTTTCTGAGACACTAATGTTCCGATGGTGAATAAATTGTTTTCTTTCCAAAAAAGTGTCTTATTCAAAGGAAAAATCTAAATTGCGGTTTCAGATGCCGAACCTGTTGGACATGATAAGGATACAATAGATTGCTATGTAATGTTCGTGATATTCTCTAATGAGGAAAATTCTTCTAGTACTTAATTGTGGACTGTCTTCTATTATTATATGCAAAAGGTTTTCTTGCTCAATCAAATTTTGCTGTTCAGGACGTTCATAGTTAGTTGAAATTGATAAAAATGAACCACGCTTTCGCAGATGTCGAAACACAGAATCAAATGTTTGACGATTTTGCACTCTTCTGTTTGGAGGTCATCGTTGATATTCTCTACGGGCAGCTGGCGAATTTCCGTCACAAAATCCATAAATGAAAACTACATACTCTTCGTTTGGATATAGCACAGGTATGTTGATAGAAAAGGTATTTTTAGAAACACGTTCACACAGTTTACTAGGTATGTACATAAACTGACGTTTATAAATTTTGACATGTCAACTATGCCTTGTTTTGTCAATATGTTCATAGCTAGGAGATTGATTTTAAAACATTATCTCTAAACTGTAAAGGTCCATAGCTCGGTAACCATGGAGAATTAAACCCATGTATATTATAACTTTTTTATTCAGAATGAGCTCAGGGACTTGTTCCTTAGGTTAGTCAGTACGACCTGTATATATAAAAAGGCACATCCTGAAATACTACACTTAGTTACAAACATTGGCGCTTGCCAAATTAAAAAGTGACTTAATGATTTAGATAAATAATAGTATAAATTATTATNACTTGTGCGGGAGAGGAGGCGGCATATTATTATTAGGCAGGCCGCATTTGCGCCCTGGAACGACTTATGTTGGTAGGACCTAACCATCATTCAGTGCAGGAATGAGGGAAACCTGGAAAACCTCATTAATTAGGGGGGGGGGGTCAAATGCCAACTGTTGTCAATCTCTCACATTGACCCAAGCCAACATTCTTCCCCCTACCATACCTGCACAGAGGGTGCCAATCCTCTGTACAAGCATAGCTAATATACGGTCTACCGGCCGCGGGAATCGAACCCGGGCAGAAATTTGCACACGATTAAAGAACTGACGCCTTAAACCGCGCGGCTATCGACCGACAATATATATTACTATATTAGATAAATAGTATAAATTGATGGACGTTGCGTAACATTGTTACTGTTGCAGTAGATACGTATAATAACGTACAGGAGTTACAAAATATATCAGGATAATCAGTTATTATTTAAAAGTTTATACGTGTAAGAATAAAAGGGAAAAGTGCTTTTGACGTAATGTTTAATGATTCACATCAAACCTACTTAAGATTATGAAGAGGAGATATTTAAGAAATTTGCTCTGAACTTTTTCCAAATCCAGTTAGTGAGTAACAAATATTGGGTTCCAGATGATGGATGCATGCTCAAGTTTTGATCTGACAAACGCATTTAAGATGGATAATGTTTCTTACTATATAATGCGACTAATACGAGGCATATAATTTAATTTAAAATAAAAAATTACACCCAAATTTTTTAATTCAACTCTACGCAATTCTGTAACCACATTATAGTCCTTAGCTTAATTTTTATTGTCATAATGTAACATTTTGTTATGTTCAGTGATTGTTTATTATTTTGCCATTATTCATACCCGCTTGATAGATAATTTTTTAACGCAATACAACCTTCAATAAATGAAACAGAAGTGAATAGCTTGAATAGACTTGTATAAAATAATTTTATTAAGCTAACATCACGATTGCGAATTCTTAGTAATCTGTTTGAAAAGTTCAAAAACTTTATCGGGTATAATAGAATTAGATAATTTAATAAGCGGAATGTCGTGGAAATATTAGAATATTAGATTTATTTATTTATTTATTTATTTATTTATTTATTTATTTATTTATTTATTTATTTATTTATTTATTTCTACATTGTTATCACCCCTTTTGAATATAGGTCAGAATTTGACTTTAGCTTAAATATAAGGTTTGATATTCGAAGAGCCAAATTAAAATGTAATCTACAATATACCAATGTCTAATATTTTTATATATAAACCAAATTTTTGTTTTTTAAAGAGAATATCCTATATATTTCCAATTTTAAATTAAGTAAGCAATACTTTAAATTCTCGGAAAAATATCTTATTATAGAAGGTTCCATCATTCAGTTCGATATACACTAGGCACAAAAATTAAGGGATATTAAAAAAGTACCAAAATTTTGGGTGATTTTCAAAGAGCTGTAACTTGGAGGGAAATGGCCGTAGATAATTAGAAAATAAGGAAATTGAAGCTTCAGGTGTCTAGTTTTCCGATCTGCAGTTTAAATTTTTTTACCATCAGCAGTTTTTGAGTAATCGTAAGAAAATCAACGGAAAAATAAAATTGTTAATTTTTTCTTTCTTTAAAAAGGCCTATGCACTTCAAATAATTTTTTTGGTAATTTCATCACAAAGCTTTTTTAGATAATTTAATTTACTTCAATTTGAGTGGTTGCGGAGCCTTGTACGATTATTTGTCGCTGTGTTATCGTCGATCAAAGCAAACAAATCATTTTTGACGTTGGCAATCAATTACTCGGGAAATAATGGTCGTACAGAAAATTCAGGTAGGGTTTTGGAAACTGCAAAGTATTCTCTACAATTCGTAATTACGGGTTTTTGATAAAAAAAAAGATTTTTCAAAGTGAAAATGTTGGTTAGAAGAAAGGTGAAAAATTACATAATTAGGGATATTTGAATAACTTGACATTACTTTGCAAATAATGAATAAACTAAGGATATCGTCTGTAAGTTTTCAATCTCAAAGTGTCCTAATGAAACCCTAATAATTTCAAACCGTTGCGATTTATTTTTCTTAGTTGCCGGAATGTTTAAATTTGTCGTTTTGCTGAAAATCAATGTATGTAATAAGTAATTTTTCACTTTTTATTCATTTTTTTAAGTTAAAAATGTTTTTTAGCAATAATCCATATTTCCTTCATCAAAAAACGTTCATTATAAAAAAAATTAAAAAAAAATCTTTCAAAATTTTTTTTTAACATATTCACAAGTTTCACAAACGTAAAAAAATTGGTTGATTTGACGTTGCAGATCACAATATAATATCGGGTATTGCCGCCTCTGTTCCTGATCACCGATTCCAAGCGGTCTCGCATATTAATGCACCGCCGGATGCCTCGTTGCGTAATTCCTTGCCAATACTGTAAAAGAGCCTGGGTCAATTGATTGTGATTTTGTAATTGTGGATAATCTCGTCGTCATCGACGCCCGAGCATGTCCTAAACATGCCCAATGAGGTTCAAGTCGGGACTCATGGGTGGGTGATTGAGAGTTACCACATTGTTGGCGTGAAGAAACTTTCTCGTACGTTTTGCGGTATGAAGATGAGCATATTCTGCACGAGAAGGAAACGATTCCTCATGCTTGTACGCATCGGCAGGACATGTGCAGGTAACCGAGAGACAAGTACAATAAACTAAATTTAAAAGATGGGCTGCGGGACACCTTTGTGAAAATTGAAGTTTCCTTTTCAAAAAAATAATGTGTACAGCGACGTATTTCTCACTTATGCCATTTTCATAAGTTGAAGAGAAGTATCGATTTTATCACAAAATTTTTTTGGCATAAGTGTCGCATGGGACCTAAAAATGGAAAACTTTGTAAGAAAATGTGAAAAACATCTTTATTTGTCTACCAATTTCTCATTAATGCCAATTAGAAATATGACATTATTATATTCGAAAAGCTCATAAAAAACATTGGCATAAGTCCTACTAAGGACTAAAGAAAATAGGGCTTTGGAAAAGCTGCGGAAAATTTGTATTTTCATTCTATAACTTTCTCATTTATGCCGTTGAAAATTTATGATACTTACTATAAATAATGTACTGTGTCAAGTAGGCATCACTCCTCTATGGGT
>NW_019416801.1:7217-13203 GCF_000390285.2 Anoplophora glabripennis
GTTATAGACCGGGAGATATTAGACTGAAGTTCGACGACGTCTTTCTCGTTTATACCTCTGAGAGTACTGAAAGATAACCGAGAGAAAAGTACAATAAACTTAAAAATTTAAAAGATGGGCTGCGGGACACCTTCGTGAAAATTCAATTTTCCTTTTCAAAAAAATAGTGTGTACAGCGACGCATTTCTCACTTCTTATGTCATGTTCATAAGTTGAAGAGAAGTATCGATTTTATCACAAAATTTTTTTGGCATAAGTGTCGCATGGGACCTAAAAATGGAAAACTTTGTAAGAAAATGTGAAAAACATCTTTATTTGTCTACCAATTTCTCATTAATGCCAATTAGAAATATGACATTATTATATTCGAAAAGCTCATAAAAAACATTGGCATAAGTCCTACTAAGGACTTATGAATATGGCATAAGCGAGAAATACGTCGCTGTACACATTTTTTTTTTGCAAAAGAAAATTAAAATTTCACATAGGTGTCCCGGCGGGCACATCGGCTTTTTCCATAATCTTACTTGTTTCTAATGTATCTTTCAGTACCCTAAAAGGCATAAACGAGAAAGACGTCGTTGAACTTCTACGAGTATCTCCCGGTCTATAACTGGCCGCGTAAAATTATCGGTATCACGTTCTCCACGACGCGACCACGTCAAACGAGAGATCATCTGTCGTTGCAATGGCGATTCCGTTATGGTAAGGGCAAGCCTCCAAGTTATAGCTCTTTGAAAATCACCCAAAATTTCGGGATTTTTTTAATATCCCTTCATTTCTGTGCCTAGTGTATAATGAAGATACAGATCTATCAGATAAAACGTCCTTAAAAGTAAGTATTACGTAATTGGAAATATTAAAATCACCCAACACCCAATAATACTAATATGTCATCTTTTAAAACAAGAAAAATAATAATTCAAAGACATTTATATTAGAAGAAATTCATACATTAAAACGTATGCGGAAGAATGGTTAAGATTATTTTAATAGAAAATACAATTAAATGAGGAAAAACTGGGACAACTATTTGCCCAAGGAATAAATGTGCCTACATTTAAAAAACCCTTCTCGATTGCTCTCTGTGTCCTAAGGTTACATCGTATAGGTATTTGTTAGCATTGCTTGAATCCAGAAAACTTACCTGCAATTTCTAAATCCTTCATGCCTCCCATATCACCTTTGTATGAAAACTGGTACATATAAACGTCGGTATAGTTGGATTGTAACTTTGCATGCCTAATAACAGGGGTTGTACACAACTCATCACTGCAAAACTAAAGAAAAGTTTTATTATAGTTCCTTTTTTTCTTGGAATATTGTTTGAGAAAAGTTGTGATCTTTTGTAGAAGTCACTTTAACGGAACATGGTAAAACGAAATTACTGTAATTATTTGCAGGCTTCTCATTTTTTTTTTAAAGTAAATTTTCTCAAACATGATAAAATGAGACAGTGCTCCACATAACAAAATTGTTACTTCCTTTCAAGTCCACCGATTTTCCGAGGTCTAGTTACGTGTCCGTTCAGATTTTATGAAAGGTTAATATGCTATTTTTTCGTTACTGAGAAATTTTTCCTTTCGAACAATGTAGTAACAATTTCAACAAACACATGAAAAGCAGCTTAAAAAATATATGGATGTTCACTACTTGCCCAGGATCGTCTTCGAATGTTCCATCGGTGTAAATTTGTCTCAGTCTAGTGCCAGCTGTCAATTTGTTCTCTGTGGTCATTCATATTGAACTTGTTTCTAATGAGGTTGGATATATCACTGTCGAAACATTTAGCACGCGCCTCAACATCTGAAGGATATTAAAAATATCGCTTGACATTTGTATCAAATAATAAAACGTTTGAATAAGTTTTCGCAATCTTACCATCAAAATTAAATAGTGCCTCTTCAGAGTTTAAACCAATAATTATGGGAACTTGGTTTATGTTTCCTGTTTTAATGTCTTCATGAAATAAACCTGTCAGGAATGCTCCATCTAGACTAGCGTCCTCAATTACAGGCAGCCATATTAATCCTTGGCCTTCCATTAATCCAGTCTCTTTTCCAACAGCAGCCTAAGCAAATTTTGATTATAGTGTTTGATCTATATTTAGTTTTTAACTTCTTACTCATCACCAATCTATCTAGAAAATGCCTTCATTCCACTTACAGTAACTGTGTTGTCGGTTATGTTTGAAGCAGGAAAGCTTTGCAGCAGTTCTAGTAATTCCGTTGAATTATCTGAAGTGAACCTTGGATCCAAACTTCGGGCTAATTCGAAAGCGTAGAATCGTGCATAGTTTTGATGTGCCCCCTGAGCTATTGGGGTTAAACTTTGTAAAATACCACCTCTGAATAAACCTTTATTCCGTTGACTTATTAATTGGAATCCCACAGATGCCGCTCCAGCACTCTGACCAGATATCGTTATTTTTTCGGGGTCCCCACCAAATAGATCGATATTATTTTTAACCCACTGAAGTGCAAAATGTTGATCTTTTAATCCTAAGTTTCCTGGTATGACTCCATCTTCTGTTGTCAGAAATCCTGAAAGAATATAAATTGAGAATAAGATTATCAGAATTTTAGAAGTGGGTTTTAATATCATTACTTGTTATTTTGTAATTACTATTTGTTCCAAATTGTTTTCGCTATGAAATGTTATTATTTGTTTATTTTATCTTTGTTTTTAACATATGAGAAATACGTTCCAAGTTTAAGGCACAATAAGAAGAAATACAAATACATGGTAACAATATAAGTAAAAAATTGAAAGTTAATATCAAAAGCAATGTAATGATATTATGTTAATAAAACAATGAAAAAACATAAAAAGTTATAAAAGAATAAATAACAAAAAATGACTATAAGTCTAATTCACTGTTAAATATGTTTCAGCCTCGTATACTTTCGATATTATTTTATATAATTCGATAATAATAATTTCACGTACATTTGTAACCTATGTCATTAAGGAAAAAACGGAATAGCAAGTTTCCTAATACAGAACCTTGTGGAATACATGACGTTGCAATATATTAAAAAGATAATTATTTGAGTTAAAGTTACCAGAGGCTTAGAGAACCCAAAGTTTGAGAGCTTATTGAACAAAAGATCTAAACTATCAAATTGCTTAAGTGAAATCAAGATATACTGCATTCGTTGAAGCAATTATGTCTCAAATTGAATTTCAAACATAACATTTTTTTCTGTATCTTTACTCTTGTAAAATTCGTGCCAAAAGGAGAATTTAGATTTTTTGATAAAGAAAACTGAAACGTGAATTAAAAATTCAAATATCTTATAATCATTGTACATATATGATTGACATTGGTCTATATAGTTACTTACATCAAGTTTCTATCTGTTGAATTCGGATATAAATACGTGTGCCAGTGGCGGAGATACTCGTGATTACTTACACTAAAAACCTCAGAATTTGGACGCTACTGAATATTTTGATAATTCTATCACTACTAGTTTCAATATTCTGCATCAAGCGCCTTCAGAAATATTTTATAAACCGTGATTTTTTTTTAGATTTCAACACTGCATCTCGAAAACTGTGGATTGTGGACCTATGTTTATGTAACCTTTTTCGTCTAAAATCACTGAATTCATCCCTTAAATGTGTGCACATGTTTCGTTAACACCCAGAGTTTATTATGTCAGTTGGAGAAATAATTGTATAATTAATTTTTCTTCTTGAAAAAGCCCAGAATTTTTTTTAATTCGTTTTTAGCCCTTTGTATGAAGAAATATGGTGCTATACATCTGATTTTATGGTAATCTTTAATATCTTAAAATTGTCAAATCCTCAGTTTTTTAAATAATTTTTTGCAAAATGACCAATTATATTAAAAATCGTAAATATTATAAGAATGCTTATAGAAACCATTCGTCTTATTTACTGACATGGTCCTCCTGCTTGGAGATGTCCTTTACGAAGAACCTACTTCACCAATTTTATTTCAGTTGTTTCATTATCTCTAACCTTTTAGCTCTACATATGTGGACGGAGCACGCTCCTTAGTTTCCTTAGCTTAAGTCTAGTTGTTTGTAATAACGTAGAAAAAAGTAGGCTTCTCATACATGTCATATTGTAACATTTGTCAACAAATATACAGTCCACTTTAAGGTCAATTTATTTACCACAAAACCAAACAATATGTTCTTTTGACGGGTACATCTAATGAAATTGTAATTATGCCATTATTGTTATTATTTTTACTAAAAGCGTTTCATATTTATTAGTTACCTAGAGCTCCCAAACGGTAGTTTATCGTAACAACAACAATATTGTGGTCAATGAAGAATCCAGGTTTGTATGACTGCATAGCACCAGTTCCAGTTTGAAATCCACCTCCGTGTGTCCATATTAACACTGCTAATGGGGCTAGTGAAGCATCTCCAGGTTTCTAAAAGAAAATTTGCGTCGATAATTTGATATTTGATAAGATATTTGAAAAATAACAGTAAAATAAATGCAACTTCAATATTTTGAGACGTTTAATTTTACTGGAACTACACCTGCATCAATCACATTTTTGCATAACTTTATTATTAAATAAAAAATAAATGTTTTGGCCAAGAATGCTTAAGCTCCTTAAGCTTATATTTTTTCATATTTTATTTTCTCTCTTTGAATCTAACTAAATAATAGTAATAGTGACAGACATCGGCAAAAAGAGTGTGATAACAATGTCTAAAATTGTTGATATTAAAATGACTGCAGTATCAGATAATTGTGTCTATTCTTACCAGAGGAGTGTAAACATTCAAGTACAAACAGTCTTCCGTTGGGTTTAATCCGGGAATTGGTACGTAGCCGTCTTCACTTTGGTAACAATTTTTTTCATTTTTCGTGGTGTTTAATATTTCTTCCCATTTTGCTGTGAATTGAAAGTTAAAAATAAAAAGTAAAAAAATATATACGTTTTTATCCTTACTTGAAATCTCAATTCGCCTTAATAGGTGGAGTTGCGTACAGTGTGTCTTGAAATGCATAATAAACATTGTCGTTTGGAGACTGCAGGGCTTGACCTCTTATTTGTCCCTCTGGTAAAGTGACAAGTGTCGGGTCATCTACCTAGTTATAAAGAAATATGTGATATTTGTGGTACTTTAACTAGATACGTAATAATAATAAACCTTATTGCCCAACAGACAAGACCAATAAATAATAGGACAATTACATATAGAACAATAGGTAAAGTAATAATGACTAATAAATAGAAAAATAACAAAGATAATGACTTATGTCAGAAATCTTGATCTAACAGGTGGGCCAAAAGAAATGACCCTATTGGAAGATGCTCTTATTTTTGCAAATGGCGGCCAATGTCAAATCTGTTTTGACATTTGTGAACTAGACAGATGTAGAATACAAGTGAACAAGCCATGGAGCGATACACTCCCCAACAACGCGGAATAATCGTGTCTATTTTTTTTGCGTAACAATTCGTCTGTGGTGTTGGCGCAGCGCGAATTCCGTCGCCGATTCCCCGGTCTTCCGGCACCGACTGCGCAAACACTGCGCCGTTTGGCCACCAACCTTGAAGAGTATGGCACCCATACAAAATATAGTACTAACGTAGAATTAAGAGCAGGATTACGAGAGCGAAAGTCATAACACTTCTTAGATGGCGATTGGATGCTCTTTTCCTAATTTCTTGCATAAATTTGAGAACCCAATTTTCAGACGAGAATCTACTCGTCGGTAACTCTCCATTAATAAAATCTAGCCATTCGCCAGTAGATGGTACTGATTAGCATACATTAAATAATGCAAACATGTCATTATAGATGTCCTCGTACACGGCATCGGCAATGAGAAGTTTAAAAAAACGCCATACAATTTGCACAAAAAACGGGAACCGTCTTTTTATGAAGTTTGGTTATTTCATTTATGATATTGATGTGTCCTGCGTCGTTTGACATCGTAAATATTATTCTAGTTTGTGAGTTGTGTATTGTACTGATACTTTTTT
>NW_019416801.1:18009-24932 GCF_000390285.2 Anoplophora glabripennis
CCGTACAAAGTCCAGTCCGTGCATCAGCTGCTGCCTGTCGACCGCCAAACGCGTGTAACCTACGCCCAAGCCATCCTCAATCTCGAGGACGAAGTGGACGATTTTTCGACCAAAATCATAATGAGCGATGAGGCTCATTTCCACCTCAGCGGGTACGTGAACAAGCAAAACTATCGCTTCTGGGGCACCGAAAATCCACGAGTGATGCACGAGGAGCCATTACACCCGCTCAAAGTGACTGCATGGTGCGCTGTTCACGCTGGAGGAGTCATCGGGCCATTTTTTTTTCGAGGTCGCCGCTGATTAAACGACAACAGTGGACGGTGCGCGCTATAGGGCCATGTTAACCGAGTTTTTTCTGCCGCAATTGAACGAATTGGGACTGGAGGACATGTGGTTCCAACAGGACGGAGCAACGGCACACACTGCGCGAGACACAACCGATATTCTGAAGGCGGCGTTCCCGGGTCGCCTCATCTCTCGTCTTGGCGATTTGCACTGGCCCGCAAGATCGCCCGATTTAACCGTTCTAGACTTTTTTTGTGGGGTTTTTTGAAGTCCAGTGTTTACGTGAACAAGCCCGAGACCCTGGAAGCCCTCAAGGACAACATTCGACACGAGTGCGAGAATCTGTCTCCCGAAGTTCTCGCCAAAGTGATGAAAAATGCCATAAAACGAGCCCGTATAGCAATCAATTGTGGCGGCGCCCATTTGGCCGATATCATCTTCTCGACTTGACCTATAAAATTCTAAAGGTTCAAATAAACATAATCAAAAAACAGAATCGAAGTTTTTCATTTAGAAAAAAAATGAGAGCCAAACAACATCGGATGACTTCTTTTGGCCCACCTTGTACAATACCTGAAATGATTAATAAAATAGATTTTAAGCTGATATGATTTTTTATATCACAAAGATGCGACACCGTATTAAATAAGTTGCACATATTGTATATTATTGACTTAAATAAAAGATTAGTTCTTCGCAAGCAATAAAAAGTATCGGTATTACTAGAATTATTTATAGAATGTCAGTAATTTGAAACCCAAATCTATCAATCAATTGCCTATATGGTGTACCTCAGGATAAGCATTATTATCTATCTTAAAGCATAAACATTTGACAAATTTTCTTTGTGGTTTTTGCAGTAAATCTCTATGGCATAAATAGAATCCAAACAGTAGAGCAGTATTTTAGTTTAGGCCTAAAATACGAAAAATACAAAATAATCAGCGACCGGATATTAGTAAACGATTTACAGTTGCGAAGTATAAAAGCGTAAGCATTCATTGCATCATCGACCTTGGACACGATATGACAAGAAAAAGATACATAGATATTAATAACTATTTTGTACATAAGGAAGACATTTCAAATTTACAAAACTTCGATATATTTAAGTATGCTAATAATTACTTACATCTGCTACAGATGATCTCACTGCACATAAAAATAGCAGCAGCACGTTGCACTTCATCATTTCGAACTAATAGCGATAACGAACATGCTTTTCAATTTATTGAATCTGGAAGTGGTAATTTTTTATTGGTTCAAAATTCATGTGTTCGACTTTCGCACATATTTTTTGTAATACTCATAGTTTTATCTTTATCTTTATAATAATTATTTTTTTATAAAGAGAATACAATAATAGAAAAAAATATTTTATCTTGATTGAATTAAATTGATTAAATTGGTTTTAACTGACTTCATTTTGCGTGGATAACACTCAAAAACCGGTGACTAGGCAAATTTTGAAACAATTTCTATAAATACCAAAAATAAATTTCCCATAAATCATCAGCAAAATATTGTCATGACATATGTAGAGTATATTTAAATGAAGGAGCTCAAATGGTACCTTCGAAATTTTATCTAACCAATATTACAAAAAAACACAGTAATTCGAATTAACTAATCTATATAAATAAAAATTAAATGCTGTTCGTTGGTAAGCGCATCACTTGAGAACGGCTGGATTGTTTTGGTTATTTTTTTTATTTTCGTAATAGTGCGAATAAGGTTTTTAGGGAAACAAATATTGAAAAAGTTGGCCGGGAAAATGGAAAATTCGGGAAAATTGAAAGTGTTAGTTAGGTACAAACAAATTTATTGAAATTTGGACAGGACAACGTCTGTAGGGTCCTGACCAACTACCTGTAGTTGTATATAATTTTTGTACTTAGTGTTAAGATTATTGAATATTCGAAGTTTTTGTATATACATCTATTGTAAGTAGATACATTTTCTGTTAAAAAAAGTCCAATTCATTAAAAAATAATGTTATTTGCTTGATAATTCAAAGGAATAAAAAAAATCGAAAAATTTGTATTAAGAGTAGTTACAAAACTATCCCTATTTATAACCGATTTTGATGAAATTTATGATAGTTACAGACCCTTATGGTATGATTATTACCTACAATTTTCTTTCCATTATCTTAATCAGAAAATTATTTTAAAAAATATCCAAATGATAAGACCCCTTTGGAGGGCCATATCTCGGTAACGGTGCTCCGGAGGACCAATGTTTATAGGAACTTTTTTACTATTTTTGGCTCTACTTTCACCCCCTTAAATTTTGTAACAACTTTTCCAAACACCCTGTATATACGTAATTTAATTACTACCATAGCTTGCCTTTGTCGTCCTCCTTTTATCATCTATTCTATTTTATCACGGGTATTTGTGGGTATTATTATTACAATTCGATTTTTGATCAGCTGATCTATTGCAAAGCTGTTTTCTTACCTACGTCACGCTTCTACAAAAACTGAAAGAACTGGTAACTTGCCACAAGCTTTTTCCAGTAATAATTCTTCAGCAAATCTTTATTTCATTGGTAAAATGGGTTTATATTAATTCATGCAGCCAATTCATATTTTTAATCTGGGATTGTAACTGTATTTCAATAGATTTTATAAAAGTCTTCACATTTTACTTATTGTAAGCTGATTTCTAATTTTGTTTTTAAAACACGAATTTGAAATCCCCCTCAAAAAAACTTTTGTAAAACAACAACAAACAGTTTGTAGCATATACGGTTGTGTGAAGAATTATGTTACTTTAATATAGGTAGTACAATAATTATTTTTTTACAGATTTAGCAAATATGTTAGTACCTTGGTACAATATTGCTTTTCCTTTTTTTTATCAAAAAAATTCTATTACTAGAGACTTTGGTATATATTGTACATTACTATGACAATTATTTTTAATTTGGCTCTTCAAATATCAAATCTTATATTTAAGCTAAAGTCAACCTACATTCAAAAGAGGTGATAAAGATGTAGAAAACTACAGGTTCTTGGGCAATTTTGTGTAATTTTGGCAAACTGAAGTTATTCTGCTTAACGTTTTGTACTTTCGGGCGAAATCTAAAATTTCCACGAGATTCTGCTTTGTAAATTATCAAATTCTGGTATACCGATAAAGCTTTTGAACTTTTCAAAAAGATTACTGAGTGTTCACAATCGTGATTTTAGCTAATCTGAAATTGCTGCTACATGTGGTGTACCCCAAGGTTCAGTTATTGATTCATAGCATTGATATACAGGCTGTTATAAATTCGCTTCTCATTACAGGGATCTCGAAAACGGGATGATAATAGTTTAAATAACTAGATGGATTTCACAGGGTCTAACAACACTTACAGTGTACGATAATTCAATAAACAAAAAAAAAATCTAAATAAAAAATTTAGATAAATTTGAAGATGAATTTTTCGAGACAACGTCTGAATCTGGTTCGGGCTAAGGCACTACAGTATTGGGGGTCATGAAGGCTTGCAAAAAATGAAATAAAATTTCTAGGATCGTATTTAAAAAAATGAAGTTGATGATGGTCCTGGAGAGACGAAACGTTACATATAAAGATTGATTATGCCATTGCGATAGAGGGCAAAAAGTGGCCATGAGAAAGTGTTCTTCTTTTTTCAATATCACCTCAAACAAGGCTGAAATGAAACAAAAACGGATTTCCAAAATTTCGGTTTTCAAATATTTCGAAAACTATTCATTAGCCTTGATTTTTTAGAGGCATAATGTTGATCCCCTGATTACGCAACTTTGCCCCCATTTAAGCTACTTCGTACTTCTTAGCGTTTCCGAGCTCCCTGTAGTGAGAAGCGAATTTGTAACAGCCTGTATATGATAATTTAATAATATTATTTTTACATGTCTATTCAACTATTCTTTTTACAAGCTATTCACTTCTGTTTCATTTGTTGAAGGTTATATTGCATTAAAAAATGTATCAGGCGCGAATGAATAATAACAAAATAATAAACAATCACTGAACATAACAAAATGTTGCATTATGACAATAAAAATTATGCTAAGGAGTATAATGTGGTTACAGAATTGTGTAGAGTTGAATTTAAAAATTTGGGTGTAATTTTTTATTTTAAATTAAATTGTATGCTTCACAAAATTTGGAAAAAATTCAGAGGAAATTTCTTAAATATCTCCTCTTGACAATATTTATCTTATCAGAAGCACTTCACAATCTTGAGTAGGTTTGATATGAACCATTAAACATTACGTCAAAAGTGCTTTTCTCTTTTGTTATTATACATATAAACTTTTGAATAATAAATTTGATTATCCTAAACACATTATTATAATTATCTTCTCCACATAACAATGTTACGCAACATTCATCAATTTATACTATCTAAATCGTGTAACATTAAGTCACTTATTAATTTACCTAGCATCAACGTCTGTAATTAAGTTTAGTATACTAGGGAATATCCCTTATACAGGGTGTTGTATGACGTACTCGACAAACTTAAGCTCATTCTGAATAAGCAAGTTATAATATGCATGGGTTCAATTCTCCATGGTTACTATAAATAATATTTTAATATCATCAATCTCGCTAGCTATGAGCATGTTAGTTGACAAAACAAGTGATAATTGACATATCAAACCAACGAATTCTAACCACTAGAAGGAGCTTTGTGTATTCTTATACATGTGTTTTAACTGTAGCAAACATCTAAACAGAGAACTACCTAATAAATAAAGATAGATAGTGTCAAATGTAAACAATGAGACATAACGGCAGTGGCGTACTGTCAAAGAAGGCAAAATATTAAAATTTACAAAATACTAATACACATTTGAAAGGATTACTCATTTTACAAATAATTTTTACATATTGGTGATAGGTAGTTATATAATGGGACGGTAAAAATTGAAGTAAAATAGATAAACCGTTTTTACCATACTCAAATTGTTTTGATATCAGTACTGATTGATTAAATGCTTTTATCCAACACTTGTATATAATTATACTATAATTTCTTTGGTTTTAAAGGAATAATGTGGCCTATAAGTCACTAGTGAGTTATAAGTCAGTTATAAGTGAGTTATAGTAAGTTATGACTTATAAACCACTAGTGACTTATAGAAGACATAAAAAGACAAATGTTTGGTTTATTTTTCTAGTTTTTATTAGAAACCCAATTTGAAACAGTACTAAGTCAACAAATAACCTAAAATGCTACAAACTTACAATCTACCTACTTATTAATATTAACATTAACATTTATGGTAAATCCGTAATTTGATATATGAAGGAGCACCATCAAAAGTAACAGAAACTATTTTGATACCTGATTCGCTTAAAAATTATAAATTTTTTTTTAACAAATTAGCTTTTTCTCTACCACAAACCCTTTGTCAAGAAGTACCCAACAGGTATTTTCCAATGACTATTTATAGCTACAACCATAAAAACAAGGGCTTCCGTAGCTTCAGTGTCGCCATCGACATATCCAATGAATCGTTTCCATTTCCACTCAACATGTTGATTTATAGACATTTCGTCAAATACCAAATTGCTCAAAATTTAACTGTTTGTTTCTCTTACTTTCATTTTAATAGCAGCCAATGCTTCATTTGTAAATCCAGGTATGCCATCTATAGATCTGTACCACTTAGAAACTGTTTTTGCATGCGGCAAAGCCATCTTCTTGCGTAATTATAAGCATCTGTTGAATAAAAGTTTAACGTTAAGGCAAACGACCTAAACTCAGGTGAATATTTTTTACGAGATTGTGCTTTTCTTGATCTTTGACAGATTTCACCTAACATTCCAGGTGCTGATTCCTAAAAATACATATTGTTTGATACACAGAAAGAATAAGTAATTTTCAACTTACATGAATGATACGATACATTGAGTCATATTTCTGTTTCAAAAATTTCAGAAGAGAATTAAGGCTACAAATTCTGGCTTTTAGACGACTCTTTGCTTGCTGCAGATTTCGGATCTTTATTGTTTGCATTTTTATTTTTTTCTTACAAATACTCCAATTTTTTCATGCTCTTTTTGGACTATCCATGTTAGAAGTATGGCATTCTCCAAAATATCGTGGATAAGGCCTTCTCCTAAAAATGATAAATTATCTATTCCTGATGTATTTTATATAAACTCTTACGGTAGTGTTTATATAAAATAAAATGGTAATATACAGGGTGTCTCACATTTAAATAGCAGGACTTCAGGAATCAGTAGAAAACCTCATTTTGAGTCTAAAAGTTCCTATATATATATGGGTCCTAAAACGCTTCGTTTCTGAGATACAGGGCGTTCAATTTTATTTTTGTTTTATTTATTTATTTTTTAACTAAATAACCGCTGACAAAAAAAATCATCATGTTGCGGCGAAAGACTTAGTATTTAAGGGCAAATAATTTGACACAGAAAATCATCGCATATTAGTTCCAGTGGTGGAGATAGAGGGGTCTCTATGCATATTTTTATAAAAAAAAGTATAGCCGATTTGATATTTTGCAAATGTTTTCGAAAAATATGAAAGAGCATTCAATTTTACCCAGAAAAGACCCTCTTGTCCAAAGTCGATAGGAGGTGGCGTTTTCAAGAAAAACCGAAAATACTGTTTAGAAGTCAAAT
>NW_019416801.1:28494-48511 GCF_000390285.2 Anoplophora glabripennis
AAAAAAAAAAGAAAAGACATTTATTATTCGTGCTATTTTAGGGCTTCGTGAATTTACCTATTCGTTCGTTCGAACCTATTCTTCCACCTTTATACTGGCTGTCTCGCATTTGGGGCTTGTTATTGAACGTCGGATTGTTATCCTCCGATTTGGTTGACGTCGCTTATATAGGACAAGTGGATCCAACTAGGAAAGAAGCATTCGCCTCTCCAGGAATATTGTAAGATCAGCAATTTGTCATTGCCATTGCAAAAGGTCAGATTTTTCCGTTATTATTATTCTTTTTTTTATTGTGACTTTGATTATCAAGTTTGCTACGGAAAGTCTATTGGAGCAAATTCAAAAATTTAATTGCTAAGTTTATTTTAACATCTATGCAACTGAGTACAACATATATTATAATAGTTTTTTTTTTAATTTGTTTAAATATACATTTCCTTATTTTTATGTCATAGTAATAAGATTGTTGGTCTGTATTTCAAGTAAGTTTGGCGATATTTATATGCATTTATATTAATATTTTTTTACGCCATTTCTTGAATTAAGTGATGTGTATTTATGTGATTAGAATATTTGATTGTACGCCTTACGTGATCACGATTGGCACGCCCGAAATTCTATCTTCAAAGTAGCCGTAAATATAACAATATCTGTCCACATACATTTTAATTTAAATTATCTATTTCTTTCTTTTAATAAAAATTCTTCTATATCGGAAGATTTTCATATGGTATTTAATTTTTTTTGTTGTTTATCGTCACTTTGCTTTAACACTTTAACTTTAATTACTAAAAAAAAAAGAGTCGTAGTTTGGAAAACCGGTCAATCTGGGAACCTCCTAGCAGGGTTATTGCTAGTGGCGCCCTAGATTTTGATATCTGTATTTAAAATATTTTACTGAACCTACACCCTTCAGGCTGATTGATTTGTCGGCACCCTTGTTACGCACTTACGCTTCCAAACTACCTCTACGTTTTTGTATTTATTCTTTTTTTCCCTTTTCTTTTTTTTTCATATATCTATACTTCTATACTAATATTATAAAGTGGAAAGATTTGTATTTTTGTATGTATTTATGTATGTTTGCTACGAATAAACTCAAAAACTACTGGACAGATTTCGATAATTCTTTCACCATTAGAATGCTACATTATCCCTGTAAGAGTAACATAGGCTATATTTTTTACTAGAAAAAAATAGGGATCCCTACTAAAACTTCAATAATGTAAACCAAAGTATGAAAAAAATTCCCATAAAATGTCTTTCATGGCATGCGCTGCGGAAACTATGAATGATAGAACAAAAAAATTAAAGAACATATCAATATCTATAAAAAATTTCGCGGTACCATATGTCCAACTATTATAGTTATGTCACTATAACTACCTTTTTGAAAGAAATGTTAACAAAAACCAGGCAATGCTTAATAGACCACGTTATTCATGTTTTTGTATTAATCCTTATCCAAATAAATCTATACTAATATAATATATTGTAATAATTGCAAACTGTATAATTTATATTTAATATTAATTTAATAANACATTTAGATACTTATCCCAGATACCAGATTGGACTACAATTGAAGCCGCCCTATATCCTTGAGTAAGTTTTTTTACCCAACTTTCAACAATTTAGACCTTTTGTGTGAGCCTTAGGTGTGACAATCTCAAAAAAAAAGAAAAGACATTTATTATTCGTGCTATTTTAGGGCTTCGTGAATTTGCCTATTCGTTCGTTCGAACCGTATTCTTCCACTTTTACACTGTCTGTCTCGCATTTGGTCGCTGTCTCGTTATTCAATGTCGGATTGTTATCCTCCGATTTGGTTGACGTCGCTTATATAAGGACAAGCATTCGCCTCTCCAGGAATATTGTAAGATCAGCAATTTGTCATTGCCATTGCAAAAGGTCAGATTTTTCCGTTATTATTAGTCTTTTTTTTATTGTGACTTTGATTATCAAGTTTGCTACGGAAAGTCTATTGGTGCAAATTCGAAAATTTAATTGCCAAGTTTTTTTTTTAATATCTATGCAACTGAGTACAACATATATAATAATAGTTTTTTTTTTAATTTGTTTAAATATACATTTCCTTATTTTTATGTCATAGTAATAAGATTGTTGGTCTGTATTTCAAATCAGTTTGGCGATATTAATGTGCATTTATGTTTATATTTTTTTACGCCATTTCTTGAATTAAGTGATGTGTATTTATGTGATTAGAATATTTGATTGTGCGCCTTACGTGATCACGATTGGCACGCCTGAAATTCTATCTTTAAAGTAGCCGTAAATATAACAATATCTGTCTACATACTTATTTATTTAAATTATCTATTTCTTTCTTTGAATAAAAATTCTTCTATATCGGAAGATTTTCATATGGTAAGTATTTAATTTTTTTTTTGTCACTTGTCACTTTACTTTAACACTTTAACTTTAATTGCTAAAAAGACAGTCGTAGTTTGAAAAACCGGTCAACCTACACCCTTCAGGCTGAGTGATTTGTCGGCACCTTTGTTACGCACTTACGCTTCTAAACTACCTCTACGTTTTTTTTTATTTATTCTTTTTCCCTTTTCTCTTGTTTTCATATATGTATATATATTTTGTACAAATAGTTTTTTAAACAAAAAAAAGGATAACCAAGCGTAGCAGTTCTTATATTATTAGTTGATATTGTTTTTTTAAATACTTGTGTTGATTTTTTATTTTATTGATTGATAATACTAAGAGCAAAATGTGTAGTTAATTTAGTTTTTTTTAATGCGAAATTTTTTCCCTGCTTTGAGGCTGTAGTTATAAATTATTTTTCAGTAATCGGAATTTTTGCCAATATTTAATGTACAAAAAATGCCAATTTTACTCGAAATCCATAAACGATATCAAAATTTTGTAAGAGGCAAAAAATCGTCTAAAATAGTATTTTTTTAAATATAAATTTTATCATCGCTGGCGTACACACAAAAAAGTTACGGGATAGCCAGCGGCGCACAGTCACTAGAAAGAGAACATCCTGTATTCTCACCAAATTCTTTACTTACATTGCTCATATATAAAAAATATGTGTACCAAATTTGAAGTTTCTAAGAAAAATAGTTTTCGAATTATTTGAAAAAACCTCTCAGTAGGCGTGCACTTTTGTATACCTATAGTTAAGTTATGTTAAATAGTTTTATTTTCATCCAAGGAACCTGTGGTCAAGCGTTGTCCATGCTTTTCAAGAACACCCTGTATCTGTATACAGGGTGATCCATTAACGGTACGGGAGCGGCTGAATATAGGAAACTAGACGTGCTACCATTATGCGGTAAAAAATCTTTGAACAAATATGGTCAAAACAAATGGATTTAAAATATTTTCACTTCACCGCTAAAGGGCGCAACTGCTGTAGTGTTACAGAAAATTGTCGTTTTTTCGAAATTTCGCCTATATTTCGCAATGATATAAGTTTTTTTCATGGCTTGATAGACCATTTATTAAGGAAAACAAATACACAAACTGGAGGTCGATATCTTTTTTTCGTTTTCAAGTTATTACTAAAATAGTGAAGTTGTGCTAGAACATCCTCCTTTATTTAATTCTCTAAATTGTAACATTCACATAGTCCAAGCAAAAATTAAATTGTAAAACTATACCAAGCTTGTCTTTAAAAAAGTATTGCTAAATTTTGAAATTTTTTGATAATTGCAATTGTTTAAGCCAAACCATTAAATCGATTGCTATTTTAGACCATAAATCATAGATAAAGGTATGTAGGGGAAGGTGTTGACCATGTGGACATTTTTCATTTTGCCGGTTGTATTACGGTGATTATCAATTTCAATTTAAAATAATGATTGCATATTATTAGTGACCTTACTGTCATCAAAGTTTGCATAATTGAAGTATAATTAGTAATTGTTTTTTTATTGAAAAAATGAATTTAGTTTTTTATGAATTTTGTCCACAGGTACCCCATGCAGGGGTACATGTGGACAAACATGGTCCGCATGTGGACAAGTATGAAAAATATGGCAAACAATAGTTTTAATAAATGCATTTTATTATCTACAAAACCTACATACCATTACTTCACGTAAAATCATTTGATTTTCAGAAAATAAATACTAATTTTTACATTAAAGTAGGTACTCGTACAAACATAAAACAATTTAGGCTACATAACACAAATTTGAAGTAATAACAAAGTTAGTTTACACAAAGTGTTTTGAAATCAACAGAAAAAGAAAATAATGATTTTGTTCTGGATGTACCGCCTATCTCAGAAGGAGGAGGTAATTTATATTCAATATCATTTTGATGAACCAAAGATATGTCATCCACATTTGGGTAATGAAATTTGTTGCCCTTCCTCCTCAAAAATTTGATTCTGTATTCCAAATCATTTTCTTTTGNTGGATAAGTTCTGAATCACCCTGTATATATAAACGTTTGCGGACCTATGTTTGTATGAATTTTTAGTCATGAAATAAGCCAAAGAAGTGCATGATATTTAGGAACACTCTATATATATTGTAATAATTGCTACTGTGTAATTTATATTTAATATTAATTTAATAAAATTTTTTATAGATAATAATATCGAAATTAAAATTAAATTACTTATTTGAATTAATTTATATTGTTATTATTATTAAATTGAAATTATTATAAGACAACTATTGTTTGATAACTAATTGTTTGTATAACTGGTTGCAGATATTTAAAATATCATAATTCTAAAACTAATTTCCAACAACCTTATTATAGAAGAAAAACTAATACTTGACTGACAGTTATTTGACTGTTCCTGTCATAAAGTTTTGTTCACAAATATGTCTATGAATTGTCTTTATATTCTTTATAAATAACTTGATGTTCTGGTTTAACAAAATATTATTAAAGGTAAGTCTTTACCTTCAATCTTCCTATCTGTAATGTTTCGTCTATCTTAGTTTTAATATTCACAGATCTGTCACTCTTTACTGACAATTGCAATTCTCTATCATTGGATTCTNTAAATAACTTGTTCTGGTTTAACAAAATATTATTAAAGGTAAGTCTTTACCTTCAATCTTCCTATCTGTAATGTTTCGTCTATCTTAGTTTTAATATTCACAGATATGTCACTCTTTACTGACAATTGCAATTCTCTATCATTGGATTCTCACTGCAGTATAATAAAATGATGTACTTATATCCATGAACATATTAGATCCATCTTGCAGAAAACTACTTTTTAAATCTTTTTTAAACAACAACGTGCATATAATTTCTTAATTTCTTTTAATATTGCTATTCTTCTCCAATTTATTATAATTCTAAATTCGTCAATTTTTGACTTTTTCTTCCACCTTCCTTTTTTTGTAACTAATTTCTTTTCTTTCTTTCTTTTGTTTTTCCCTTGATCCTCACTATTCCTTAAGGCCCTTACACCATCCTTTATATTCTTATAACGTTCTCTTCCTTTATTTCACTTCACTTCAACATTCCTATCTACTATTTACAATGCTTATATTCTAATAACATAAATTTTGATTGATAATTTCTTGATTGTTTATTAAATTTTTTATTTACATTATCGTTTTTTTTATCCTAATATCGAATTTGTATCTACCTTCAATTCTGTCATCCTTTGACATTTGTTAATTTTGTATTATAATATTTAAATTTCAAATTTGTGATTTATCTCAATATAATATCTATAATCTATACTAATATTATAAAGAGGAAAGGTTTGTATTTTTGTATGTATGTTTGTTACAAATAAACTCAAAAACTACTGGACGAATTTCGATAATTCTTTCACCATTAGAATGCTACATTATCCCTGAGTAACATAGGCTATATTTTTTATATCCCAAAATGTTTAAAATAAATGTCCACCCGTGCGAAGCCGGGACGGGCCGCTAGTAACTTATAAACGAATGCTTAGATTTTTTTCANTTTTTAACATATTGTGCCGTCAAAACTCAAGCTCACGTTTTTTTTATGCGCATAGAAAAATTTTCATTTCTAGTGATATTTGAAAGCCAAAAAGCCAAAAATCTCCGTGGATATACGATTCACCCAAATATGGACTCTTTGAAACAGATACCGTCTGGACTAACAGATCATAATGTTGAATCTTTCGACAAATATTCAATTTCAAGTTTGGAATTAAGAAAATAATATATTTTAGTCGTATTAAATAAAACTACAAAATAATTTAAATATATATTTATTGTCGTCTAAATAATGTTAGTTTATTTAATATTTGTCTTTTCCTAGATTTTACTAAATTAAATATTTTGACTTCACGATTTATTCTCAGATCAATATACTTTTCACATACAGCTCTTACAAGTTCTATTAAATGATTAATTGTTAGGGAAATTATCAAATTGATGTTCATGCAAATTTTCAAATCTGTTCACATTCAAAAAGTTTTTTAATACATGATACCCAATTTTATTTTTCTGTAGCTGGGTTTTCTGTTTTTATAGTTATTTAAAAAATATATTTTTTCTGTTTCTTAAATTGTCATTTTTCTTTTTTAAACGACGTTTATTTTCTGGGGGTTATCTTTTTTTTTTTTGTTTTTTGGAAAAGAAGGAAAGCCGCCTAACTTCATATTTTAGTTTCTCCTTTCTTGGGATATCATCACTAAAAGGTTTATATAATCTTTTCATTATCCGTGATATACAAAGTTGACATCGAAGATGTACTACTTAGGTCAGAATATGATGACTGCGACGTGATAGGTTGACTGATAGGAGACAACATCCTTTGGAAACGTAAAAATTAAAATATTAGATACGAAAAATCGAAGAATATATAAAAATTTGGTAATTATTTATTTTACCATAAAACTCTGATTTTTCTAATTAAATTTTGACAACCCTCCTTTTCCAGGGTGCTGAACATGAAGTTAGTTTTTTGCAATTTTTTCGATCGCATAAAATAATATCACATAAATTTTCAGCTCCATCAAAATTACGGGAATTGGAAGAATTTCATATAAATTGGAGACTTTTACATAAAGTAAATAATTCCTAAAAATATGTTACAATAATTTATTCATTATTGTATCAACAATAATTTATAATATCATGTTTACCATTGCATTATGTGGGCGAACAAAATTATAAAGTCAACCATGAAATATTCAGACCCTAACCAAGAAATGGCGTATATAGTGGATCAAAACGTTTTATATATTGCTTATTTTATTTATCTAGGGAAGAAAACTTTTCGGTAACTTGTTCACTTATATTATATAANCGTAGTTATAGCCGATCAAAGTTAACCGTCATTAACACTAAATGTACTGGGACATCCGGGCTAATTTTTCGAAAAATACCTTTGGTATTCCGAGTACTTGCTAGGTCTAAGATTACAATAGGTACTTTTCCTCATTGGCAATCTACTTTAAAACGTGTTTAAAGTTATTTATGCAAGCGAGAAATTCAAGAAAATCGTACGGGTGGTGGTGGTGGGGGAAGCTGAGAGCGCGGCCGCTTCGGTCTGCTCGAAATTGAACCGCTGAGTTCGGCTATCAACGATCTAGTAAGTAAGCAACTAAACATAATTTAAATTTTAAAATGTATATTTTTTTCAAAGTATTGGGCGGATTATAAAATTTAAAGTCTGTTGTAAAGAGCATTGTAAGAGCATTCAAAAGAAATATTACTCAACCTCCAATGCCATTTAAATATTTTGTGGTAATGCTTACCCTTGCTTGGGTGTGAAAGTGGCGGAGCTAAAATACCAGCAAAGAATGTCGCAAAGAATATCCCCCACTAATCTAAAATCGACGGGTCTGAGCGTTTTTCTACAATCTTGGCGCAGTTCCTGAAAATGGCTGTTTCGTTTTCATTTGGCCACCCTGTATAACATCTTCTTTTGTAGGAGTAGGCAATTGTAAATTGTTAAAAATGGGGAATAATAAATTTTTAGAAATAAATTGCATACATTATTTTAATTTTAATACCGACCCATATTATGAATGATCAAAACAATAGAAAATAAGAACATAATATGTTGTTAAAATTCAAAATTAGTAATAAAAAAGTGGCGGAATAGCTTATATATCGATAATTCGCTCCCNAAAATAATATCACATAAATTTTCAGCTCCATCAAAATTACGGGAATTGGAAGAATTTCATATAAATTGGAGACTTTTACATAAAGTAAATAATTCCTAAAAATATGTTACAATAATTTATTCATTATTGTATCAACAATAATTTATAATATCATGTTTACCATTGCATTATGTGGGCGAACAAAATTATAAAGTCAACCATGAAATATTCAGACCCTAACCAAGAAATGGCGTATATAGTGGATCAAAACGTTTTATATATTGCTTATTTTATTTATCTAGGGAAGAAAACTTTTCGGTAACTTGTTCACTTATATTATATAAATGAGAAAAACCGAAAAAATCATTTTTTTTTCAAAATTAATTTTCTTAAAAACCACATCATTTATTTCACCAAATTTGGATATGTTTTTCTAGGCCAAATAAGCTATTTAGCCGAGCGGCAACCAACTTGCCTCGTTTGGGACATGCGGTTTCGAAAATGCATATTTTTTTTCAAGTGGGCGTCATTTTGATTCAAATCATCCTGTCGAAACGTTTTATTTTTTTCAAAATGTGCAGAATTTTATCAGCTTCTATCTGTTTTATTTAGAATTCAAATTGCTTTAAAACACGGAAAAGAGTCATTTTTTCAAAATTGATTTTCTTAAAAACCCCACTTTTTATTTTCATCAAATTTGGATATGTTTTTCAAGGCCTGTTAGTCGGCAATATGTCGACTTGCTCCGTTCGGGAGATACGGTTCGCAAAAACTATATTTTTGCAGTTTTTCAGTATTCAAAAGTATTAATACTTTTAAAAAATGAAGATTTGCAAAAATTTCGAATTCAAAAGACCGAGGAATAGAAAGGAATTCAATCAATTCACGGCATTACTAATAGTCATTTTTGGTTATCCAAGAGATTGATGCTGAAGGAAATGTAAATGTAGAAAGTTCAATATAGAAAAACAAACAAACAATTTTGCCTCAGTGTTAAGTTTTGATTAATATGCGTGACAGACTGGGTTCTAATATTGCTACCTATTGTGGGTAAACATGTTCGCAAGTGACCCATTTTAAGTATTACGTCAAGAGCGTCAGCCTGACCCCACCCGGACCGGTCTAACAGTTGCAAGGACAACAAACAGACGCAAGACGCAACAGGATTCCAGAAAAGATTCACGGCAGATTGGCGCCAAGGACCAGATACTTCTGCGAGCGTCTCCACACCAGACGACTTTCCAGCGAACGCTCGCTCCGACAACACGTCTTTTTCACTACACTTTTCAATAGAAATATTTTTATTTTTACCGTTGAGAGAGAGTTTTATTTTACTGTACACCGAAAGCAACCCTCACTATTATACTGATTTCAAAAGAGTAAATTACTGTAACTCATTAACAAAATAATACACTTTATTTCATTCATATATATGATGAATGTTGATTTATACTGATTATTTTAGTCATTTCTACGTTGACTTGATGATGATTGTTAAAATTATTATTATACGAGCTTTGCGAAATCGTTTCTCCCGAATAGAGCAAGTTGGCATATTGCCGCTTGGCTAAGAGAAAGCTTATTTGGCCTTGAAAAACATCAAAATCTGATAAAAATAAAAGCTGGCGTTTTAGTCATTTATCTCACAATGTTTTAAAGTTTAAAGCACCGAAAAGAAGATATTTTATCAAATTTTAATTTTTAATGTATTCTTTATATATTTTGGTAACTCCGTAAAACAAAAACAAATTTTTTTGTTTAGTAATTGCAGGGAGCATACATATAAATCACATGTTTATGACCAGATTGTACCTAATAGAGATTGCGCTGCATATATAAAAACAATATAAATGCTTGATATAGTTTATTTCTGAAGATACATTAGTAATTAATCAATGGAGGTATAGCATATTTGTCGATAATTTTTTCCCACTTGAGGTATTTTTTTGGATTCTTCTGCATCTCGAGTGTATCGTTGATGTGCAAATACACCAAATTATTTGGACTAACTTTCTCCCACGTCACATTACCCAGGAAACTGTCCACTTCTGGAGTTGGGTTTCTAAAATAAATCATGCATAAATATTATTACACGAGGTTCTGAATATAAGTACTCACAGGTATTTGACAAAGTTTGACCATAGGGTTAACAAACGTTGACTTGTTATAATATCTTCTGGATCATCAGAATCACTAGGAATGCGCGAGTTCCAGAAATAAACCACTTCTTCAGCGTGTCTAACACCTCGAACACCTGAAATCAGATTATGTAGTACAGTCGGTATAGTATTTGTTGAGATAGAATTCCAAGAAAAGAATAAGCCAATTTGTTATCGGAACTGCTGGAACGATTTATAACAGCAGGGACGTCCCTTGAAATTTTCCGCGTTATTTTCAGAATATTGAAANAAACAATAGAAAATAAGAACATAATATGTTGTTAAAATTCAAAATTAGTAATAAAAAAGTGGCGGAATAGCTTATATATCGATAATTCGCTCCCATCTGAGGTATTCCTTTGGATTTGTCTGCACTTCGAGTGTGTTGTTGATGTTCAAATACTTCAAACTGTTCGGAGTAACTTTTTCCCATGTTACGTTGCTCAAGAGACTGCCTTTCTCCGGAGTTGGATTTCTGAACTGAAGATTTGCAAAAATTTCGAGTTCAAAAGACCGAGGAATGGAAAGGAATTCAATCAATTCACGGTATTACTAATAGTCATTTTTGGTTATCCAAGAGATTGATGCTGAAGGAAATGTAAATGTAGAAAGATCAATATAGAAAAACAAACAAACAATTTTGATTAATATGCGTGACTGACTGGATTCTAATATTGCTACCTATTGTGGGTACACATGTTCGCAAGTATTACGTCAAGAGCGTCAACCTGACCCCACCCGGACCGGTCTAACAGTTGCAAGGACAAAAAATAGACGCGGACGCAACAGGATTCCAGAAAAGATCCACGGCAGATTGGCGCCAAGGACAAGATACTTCTGCGAGCGACTCCACACCAAGACGACTTTCCAGCGAACGCTCGCTCCGACAAAACGTCTTTTTCACTACACTTGGTTTTCAATAGAAATATTTTTATTTTTACCGTTGAGATAGAGTTTTATTTTGCTGTACACCGAAAGCAACCCTCACTGTTATACTGATTTCAAAAGAGTAAATTACTGTAACTCATTAACAAAATAATACACTTTATTTCATTTGTATATATGACAAATGTTGATTTATATTGATTCTTTTAGTCATTTCTACGTTGACTTGATGATGATTGATTCCCCGTGTTAAAATTATTATTATACGAGCTTTGCGAAATCGTATCTTCCGGAAAAGAGCAAGTTGACATATTGCCGCTTGGCTAAGAGAGAGCTTATTTGGCCTTGAAAAACATCCAAATCTGATAAAAATAAAAGCTACCGTTTTCGAGTCAATATTGAAAAAAAAAAAATGTTTTTTTCCGTTTTATTCATTTATCTCACAATGTTTTAATGTTTAAAGCAACGAAAAGAAGATATTTTATCAAATTTTAATTTTTAATGTATTCTTTGTATATTTTAGTAACTCCGTAATAACAACAAAAAATTGTTTGTTTAGTAATTGCAGGGAGCATACATATAAATCACATGCTTATGACCAGATTGTACCTAATAGAGAATGCGCTGCATATATAAAAACAATATAAATGCTTGATATAGTTTATTTCTGAAGATATATTAGTAATTAATCAATGGAGGTATAGCATATTTGTCGATAATTTTTTCCCACTTGAGGTATTTTTTTGGATTCTTCTGCATCTCGAGTGTATCGTTGATGTGCAAATACACCAAATTATTTGGACTAACTTTCTCCCACGTCACATTACCCAGGAAACTGTCCACTTCTGGAGTTGGGTTTCTAAAATAAATCATGCATAAATATTATTACACGAGGTTCTGAATATAAGTACTCACAGGTATTTGACAAAGTTTGACCATAGGGTTAACAAACGTTGACTTGTTATAATATCTTCTGGATCATCAGAATCACTAGGAATGCGCGAGTTCCAGAAATAAACCACTTCTTCAGCGTGTCTAACACCTCGAACACCTGAAATCAGATTATGTAGTACAGTCGGTATAGTATTTGTTGAGATAGAATTCCAAGAAAAGAATAAGCCAATTTGTTATCGGAACTGCTGGAACGATTTATAACAGCAGGGACGTCCCTTGAAATTTTCCGCGTTATTTTCAGAATATTGAAATATATATAAAGCAGATTTTTTGGATGGAAGTGTGTTTTTATTTCTTATCCAGTACAGTAGAGTACAAACCGTAAATAAACTAGACGAAACTAGATGAAGTACAAGAAAAAGAATAAACAAAGAAGCATGTATTAAGTAACATTAAGTAACCTAGTACAGTCCTTAATTTGATAAATTCGTCTTTATCACTAGAACTTCCAGAAGCTGTTATAATCAAGTCTTTAACTACCACATCAACTCGAATCTCATTTTGCAGGTAATTATTCTTCAAGAAATTTCTTCTGAAATGTTTCCAAATGTAGTGATTGTGTAACAAATATTGGGAACCAAATGATGGATGTATAGATGCGTGCTCAAGTTTTAACCTGACAAAAGCATTATACAAAAGAGACAATACAATTTAAAATAATGTACCCAAATTTTTAAATTCTATGCTATACAATTCTGTAACTACATTATACTCCTAAACAATAGGCTTAATTTTTATTGTATATGTTATAATGCAACATTTTGATATATTCTGTGACTGTATAGTATTTTGTCATCATTCATTCGCTCTTGATAGATATATTTTTGAATACAATCCAATATTTAACAAATGAAACAGAAGTGATTAGTTTGAATAAAGCTGTATAAAAGAACATTATTAACTCGAAGGTTATCACAAATATCATCAATTATAATGGGTAAAAAGCTCAACACTGGGGTACTCCACATGAATCAACAATTTCAAATTAGCTAAAATCATGATAGTGAACTCTCAATAATCTGTTAGATTCAAAAACTTTATCAGCAAAATTTGATAATTTACGAATGTCTTAATAAATAATTACACAAAATTGCGTATGGGCCTGTAATTTTCAAAATGTTTGCCACATGTTTTGAATATAGGTCAGAATTTGACTTTAACCCAACTACCCGCATAAGGCTTGATATTAGAGGTGCCAAATTAAAAATTGTTGTCAAAGTATTGTCTTAATATCTACTGATTTTTTTATACAGGCCAAACTTTTGTGTTTTTAAAGAGAACACCCTACATATTTGTAATTTTTTTAAATCTCCTTTTTTTTTCTATTTATACAATCATATATATGCTTTGACAGTTTGCACATTATTTTGGTTTATTTACTGATCCTCCATAACTGATAACGTCAAAGTCCATATAAAAAAAAACACACCACAGAAATGAGACAACCCCCAAATCCAAAAGCCAAAGGCTTGTGCGGAAGGGGGCTACACTTGAGAAAACGCGGACAATAATGGAATAATTAATGCGTGTGTGCGCTTCGCTGCTAAATTTACTGAACAATTTTCTAAATTTTTGGAAAAATATCTGACTGTAGACAGCGTTTCATTATTATCTATCAGATAAAACGCCTGTAGTAGAAGTATATATTACGTAGTTGGAAATATTAAAATCACCCAACACCCAATAATACTAACATGTCATAATTCAAAGATGTAGATTAGGAGAAATTCATACATTAAAACGTACGCGGAAAAATGGTTAAGATTATTTTAATAGAAAATGCAATTAAATGAGCAAAAACTGAGACAACTATTTGACTGAAGAATAAATATGTCTACATTTCAAAAACCTTTCTCGATTGCTTTCTATGTCCTAACGTTATAGGTATTTGTTAACATTGCTTGAATACAGAAAACTTACCTGCAATTTCTAAATCCTTCATACCTCCCATATTGCCTTTGTATGAAAACTGGTACATATAAACATCGGTATAGTTGGATTGTAACTTTGCATGCCTAATAGATGGGGTTGTAAACAAGTCGTCACCGTAAAACTACAAAAGGTTTTATTATATTATCGATCATTTGATTCAATTATTTGTATGCTCTTTAAACGTTGTTCTTTTTTCTTTGAAGATAGTTTGAGAAAACGATTTGAAGCTGTGAATTTTCTTTCTTTTTTAGAAGGCACTTTAATGGAACATGGTAAAACAAAATTAGTGTAATTTCTGGTAGGAATCTAATTTTTTTGGAAGTAAATTTTCTCAAACATGATAAAATAAATGATAAAATAAGACAGTGCCCCACATAACAAAATTGTGACTTCTCAAGTCCATCCAATTTCTGAGGTTTAATTACGTGTCCGTGCAGATTTTATGAAAGGTTAATAAGCTATTTTTTTCGTGACTGTAAAATATTTCCTTTTGAACTAGTAACAATTTCAACAAACACATGAAAAGCAGCTAGAAGATATATTGATGTTACCTTCACTACTTGCCCAGGATCGTCTTCGAATGTTCCATTGGTGTAAATTTTTCTCAATTTAGTGCCGGCTTCCAGTTTGTTCTTTTTGGTCATATTGAACTGGTTTCTAATGACGTTGGTTAAATCACTGTCGAAATATTTCGCACTCGTCTCAACAGCTGACTCTTAAAATATCGGTTGGTATTGTTAATAAATAATAAGACTTTTGACTTAACGTCAACTTACCACTTGGGAGAAACGCTAGTCCTTCCTCAGAGTTAAAGCCAATAATTATGGGAACTTGGTTTATGTTTCCTGTTCTAATGTCTTCATGATATAAACCCGTGAGGAGTGCTCCGTCTAGATTAGCATCCTCAATTACAGGCAGCCATATTAAAATGTCCAATAATGAAGACTCTTTTCCAACAGCAGCCTATGCAAATTTTGATTACTTATAGTGTATGATCTATATTAAGTTTTTAACTTCTTACTCATTACCAATCTATATAAAAAAATACATTCATTCAACTTACAGTAACTGAGTTGTCGTTTATGTCGGAAGCAGGAAGGCTTCGCAACAGTTCCAGTAATTCCGTTGAATTATCCGAAGTGAAACTTGGATCCAAACTTCGAGCTAATTCGAAAGCGTAGAATCTTGCATAGCTTTGATGTGCCCACTGAGACAATGAGGTACCACTTTGTAAAATGCCACCTCTGAATAAGCCTTTATTCCGTTGACTTAATAAATGTAATCCCACAGATCCCGCTCCGGCACTTTCACCTGATATCGTTATTTTTTCGGGGTCCCCACCAAATAAATGGATATTATTTTTAACCCACTGAAAGGCGAAATGTTGATCTTTTAATCCCAAGTTTCCTGGTATGACTCCGTCTTCTGTTGTCAGAAATCCTGAAAGAATATGAATTGAGACTTTAGAATAAATTAAGAATAAGATTATCAGAATTTTAGGAGTGGGTTTTAACTTGTCATATCTGCTATTTTGTAAGTACTATCTGTTCCAAAGCCTATGTTTGATATTGTTTTCGAGAGGTCGACTACTTCGATTTAAATTTTGAAAATTTGCGAAACCGGGTTTTCGGGTATGCCCTTCTCAACTAAAATAATGGCGTCCACGTACCACTTCCGGTTATAACGGATTTCGCCATCAACTTGCTTGTTTTAAATGGAACACCCTATATATTATTGAAATTTTGGATTCTACGTGTTATTTTAGGTGGACTTTTATGAATTTTCCCTATTCCTAAAATTAACCGTTTTCGGGATATTCAATTTTTTTCAACAAAATGGAGAGAAATAGTGACTAGCTTCAAACCATGTGTATTATATAGTAAGAAAGATAAAGCAACAATATTTATAGGAGGGATAGCTAGACCCCTAAGCCTCCCATCCATACTTTCAAAGTGGCTTAATTGCATATAGGGTGCTAGAAATTTAATGCCGAGTTTAGTTAACTCCAAACCTTCATAAGTCGGTTTTTTTAAACGGAACAGCCTGTGTGTTTTTCTATATTCTGATACACAATTTTATTCTCTTTCGAACCGTATCAGGGTACCCTATACCTATCTCTTCTAGTTTTTAAGTTATCTACTATTTTTTGTGTAATCACTTAAAATCATATAATTTCTTGCGAGGATAGCTGTGGAATTTTTAGCAAAACTTCAAAACAAACAACTAAACTGTCAATTTGTTGTTAGTCTCTTGCAGTGACAGTTTAATTTAGTGTTTATAAGAAATGGAAAGCAATACATATTCAAATGCTGATATTTTAAATTTATTATTCATTCACGGACTTTGCAATGAGATTATAAGCAGAACATGTACAGTTTTTAATGAGATATATCCAAATTTGCCACCAATGAGCAGAAAAAAGTTAAGAAGAACTTTAGCAAATCATCTAGAGTATGGTCGAATTTGTGCAGAAAGAATTTTACCAAACCCAATAACTTCAAATGAAGGTAATGTAATAAATGTGCTAGCCTATTTTAATGTTCATCCAGAATCCTCGACTTGTGCCGCAGGGTATGATTTAGGCATTTCACGAGCGTCCATTGACAGGATGCTAAGAACTAATGATATACATCCATACAAATTTAAGCTACTTTCTGCTCTTCTTCCGGGTGACGCCGTGCAACGTGTACAACTATAACTTTTTTAAGTCATTTGAAGTTGAATTTTTAGAATTCCTTTTAACTTTAATTCTGCTCAATGGTGGAAAATTGGGATATGTCTCATTAAAAACTGTAAATGTTCTGCTTAGAATTCCATTGTATCGTCTGTGAATAAGTAATAATAAATAACTGGTGACAGTTTAGTTGTTTGTTTTGAAGTTTTGCTTAAAATTCCACAGCTATCTTCGCAAGAAATTACATGATTTTAGGTGATTACTTACATAATAAATAGTAGATAACTTAAAATCTAGAAGAGATAGGGATAGGGAACCCTGATACCGTTCGAAAGATAATAAAATTGCGTAGGTATCAGAATATATATAAACATACAGAGTGTTCATTCAACATTTGAGATATGACCGACAAGGACTCATTCAGGGATTCACTGTTAAATATATTATAGAGAACATTTAAGCTGTCCGTTCTCGATATTGGTAAATAAATAACATTGCAATGACTGGTAATTCAAGGGACATAAAAATTTAGTCTTGATATAATTTCAGCCATATATACTTTACATTATTAGAGTTTTAATCTCTGTCACTTGGTCATACATAATTCGATAAGTTGTTGCGTCAAAATTAAAACATTATTACAATTTTAATTTCATTATTCTAATTTTTAAAAATGTACATGAACAACCAAAACTCCAAATTAATATTATACTTTAAAAAATTACAGTAGGTAAATGTTCAAAAACGTTTCCGTTTTGGCAAATGTTGAAAATGAAGATAAGCATAATATGATCGGAATTTATTATACCTGTAACCGCAACTGTGAAAAGGCATGTCAGATGTATTTGTATATTTCCAAAATTTTGTTTTTTTTTCAAATATACGAAAACTAGTCATGTTAGCCTTGATTTTTTAGAGGCATAATGTTGGTCCCCTGATTACACAACTTTGCCCCCATTTAAACTAATTTGTATCTCTTACCGTTTTCGAGATCCCTGTAGTGAGAAGCGAATTTGTAACAGCCTGTATATGATTGACACAGATCTATACAGGCTGTTACAAATTCGCTTCTCACTACAGGGATCTCGGAAACGGTAAGAGGTACGAAATAGCTTAAATGGGGGTAAAGTTGCGTAATTAGGGGACCAACATTATGCCTCGAAAAAATCACGGCTAACATGATTAGTTTTCGAAGTATTTGAAAAAAAAACCGAAATTTTGGAAATCCGTGTTTGTTTAATTTCTGCCTTGTTTGAGGAGATATTGAAAAAAGAAGAACACTTTCTCATGGCCACTTTTTGCCCTCTATCGAATGGCATAATCAATTTTTATATGTAACGTTTCGTCTCTCCAGGACCATCATTAACTTCATTTTTTTAAATGCGACCCTGGAAATTTTAAATAGTTTAAATAACTAGATGGATTTCACAGGGTCTAACGACACTTACAGTGTACGATAATTCAATAAACAAAGAAATCTAAATAAAAAATTTAGATACATTTGGAACGAAAACACTGAAGATGAATTTTTCTAGACAAAACGTCTCAATCTGGTTAGGGCTGAGTAGTACAGTATTCCCCAATACATGAAGGCTTGCAAAAAATGAAATAAAATTTCCAGGGCCGTATTTTAAAAAATGAAGTTGATGATGGTCCCGGAGAGACGAAACGTTACATATACAAATTGATTATGACGTTCCATAGATGGCAAAAAAATGGCCATGAGAAAGTGTTCTTCGTTTTTCAATATCTCCTCAAAGAAGGCTGAAATTAAACAAATACGGATTTCCAAAATTTCATTTTTTTTTCAAAGATTTCGAAAACTAAGAGAAGCGAATTTGTAACAGCCTATTACATCAAGCCTACTTACATCAAGTTTGTATCTGCTGAATTCGGTATAAATACCAGTGCTAGTGGCGGAGATACTGGGGATTACTTACACTAAGAACTTCAGAAATTGGACGCTACTGAATAATTTGATAATTCTGTCACTACTAGTTTCCACATTCTTCATCAAACGCCTTCAGAAATATTTTAGAAACGGTGATTTTTTTTTAAATTTCAACACCCTCTATCTCGAAAACTATCAAAAACTATCGATTGTGGATTGTTCATGAAACCTTTTTCGTTTAATATCACTGAATTCATCCCTCAAATGTGTGCACACACTTAATTAACACCCTATATATTGAACTGAATTTATATAGATGTTTCCAAACTTTAACAACAATTTTCGATTGGATGGTGTATAACATCGGTTTGTGTTTTTTGTACCCTTACTGAAGTGTCATACGAATGAAATCCACAGAAGAGATTATTATGTCAGTTGGAGAAATAATTGTATAACTATTTTTTCCTCTTGAAATATGCCCAGAATTTTTTTTCATTTTTTAAATTTCGTTTTTGACTCTGCACGAAAAAGTTATAAGGTGCTGTTACCCTGATTTTATCTTATTTCTTAATATCTTAAATCTGTCATATCCCCAGTTTTTTTATAGTTTTTTTGTAAAATGACCAATTATGTATTCTAAAAAGGGTAAATATTATAATAATGATGATTATAATAATACTTGACCAATTTTGCAGTATTTCAGTTGTCTCAATATCTCCAAACTTTTAGCACTACAAATGTTCTTTTAACAGTCCTAATTAATGAAATTGTAACGATGCCATTATTGTTATTATTTTTACCAAAAGCGTTTCATATTTATTAGTTACCTAGAGCTCCTAAACGGTAGTTTATCGTGACAACAACAATATTGTGGTCAATGAAGAGTCCAGGTTTGTATATCTGAATAGCACCAGTTCCACTTTCATATCCACCTCCGTGTATCCATATTAACACCGCTAATGGGGTTTGTGAAGTATCTCCAGGTTTCTAAAAGAAAATATGCATCAATAAAGACAATATTTGAAAAATAACAGTAAAGTAACTACAACTTTAATATTTTGATGTGTATAATTTTACTGGAGCTACACCTGTATCAATCACATTTTTGCATAACTTTATTATTATGTAAATAGCAAATAAATGTTTCTGGTCACGAATGCACCGCTCGTTAAGCTCATAATTATCCATATTTTATTTTTTTTCTTTGAATTTAGTCAAATAATAGTAATAGTGATAGACATCAGCAAAAAGAGTGTGATAACAATGTCCAGAATTGTTGATACTAAAATCAACTATCAGTATCAGCTAATTGTATCTATTCTTACCAGAGGAGTGTAAACATTCAAGTACAAACAGTCTTCCGTTGAGTTTAATCCGGGAATCGGTATGGCGCCGACTCCACTTTGGTAACAAACTTTTTCATTTTTCGTGGTGTTTAATATTCCTTCCCATTTTGCTGGCGCTACAGG
>NW_019416801.1:51940-57678 GCF_000390285.2 Anoplophora glabripennis
TTGCCCAATTCTACTATAAATGTAGATGTAAGTACTTTAAAGGATTACAAAACGAAATCCCAAAACCCGATCCAAATCGGTCTGATAGTTTTGGTATGAGACAATTTGTTACTAAATTTCAGCGCGAAATGTCGTTATTTTTTTACGTCAGTGCTGGGGTTAAAGTTAGGCATTTTAATTGACGCTGATTGTTTAACACATACTTGGACCACTTAACTATCATATAGAATCGTTATAATATCAATTTTCTTTTTTTAAATACTTAATTTTTGGAGCGATTTTAAAAGTTCGAAAAATTTTGACTTTATAAACAAATACTTTCATGAAGCGGTTTTCCAGGATGGAATATATACCAAAGTACTAAAAAACAGTTCTCGGAAAAACGCTTAATTTAAAAAAAAGAACGTTCAAATCGGTCCTATAAGTTCCGAGATATAGAGTGTCAAAGTCAACAAGCGCTTGCTGCAAAACTATGCATGTAACAACAACAAAAATTGAATTGGGTAGGTTTTTTAAGAACTTTTCGCATGGTGCTTTTTTAAATATTATCGCATTTGTGCTTTTTATATGAAAATTTAATAAATATCGTCAAAACCGTGGGGAGTCGATGAACGATAGAAATTGAAATCGCGTGTTCAAAAAGAGCGCGCCTTCTTCGGCGTTCAATATCTCAGCTTCTACGGCTCCGATTTTGATGTTTTTTTTTTAAATCAATATAGCAAAATGAGAGGAATTCAATTATAAAGATTTCATTAAAATATTATAAGCCTTATCAACCTATTACGTCTACTTACATTTCACACATTTCATTGTTGTTGTATATTCATGTAAATAATAATATCGATGGTGTAGACATACATAGTCCATTGTTAGTAGGTATTAGTTTTAATAATTACTTGGTAATAATGTTTAAAATCTTGAAATGTTTATTTAATATGTAATTTATTTATTGTATGCATATAATATAGAAAAATGTATAGACATAATCATCGTATTATTAACTTTTTTACAACATCATTGCTGTTTTCAGTTATGATATCAGCATTTGAATAAGTATCGTTTTCCAAAATTATCAAATCAGTGTTTAACTAATTGTAAGTAGGTACCACTGTCAGATTAACACCAAATGATGACTCATGGATGGTTATGGTTGGTTAATTTGATTTTTTAAATATTTGCTAGCAATTTCATAGCCATCCTCGCAAGAAATTTGATTATTTTATTTATCACAAAAACCGTCGAAACAGAAAAATGAAAAGATAGGTATATGGAAATGTAATACTTATGCATAGATATAGAGTAAAGTTACCAGATTTTGATTAAGTATACAGGTATCTAATTTAGAAAAACCAAGTTTTGGCGGTCCGGTCAATCAAATGCGACAATTAATATGAAATTGAAATAGGTCAAAGACCATTAGACCATTAGGGATGGATATAGGGAAGCTTTATAAAATTCCCCTAAAATTACACGTAGAATCCGAATATGCGAAAATTTACAGGATGTTCCATTTATAATAAGCAAATAGGTGGCGACTACCGGTATAACCGGAAGTACTACAACAATGGCATTATTTTATTTAAACTCTTTTTAAATGAAACCTCCAAAACCACCAGGTCTCAAATTTTCAAAATTCAAATCGAAGTAATCTCCGAAATATTCTAATGGTCCGTCACCGTATGACAGCCTGTAGAAGAAAATTTTGAGAGCGAAAACAGCAACTATTCTATACAAAAGCGGAATACTTTAATAATGCGATGATACGTTTTATAAATATCAAATAATTATTTGTATCTGCATTTCTTTCTATTATTTATGTATACATTAAATAAATGACATATTAAATAAAAATTTCAACGTTTTAAACATTATTACGAATTATTAAAACTAATAACTATTAACAATGGACTATGTATATCGATATTATTATTTACATGAATATACAGCAACAATGAAATGTGTGAAATTTTAAGTAGTCGTAATAGGCTGATAGGGCTTTATAATATTTTAATGAAATCTTGATAATTGAATTCCTCTTATTATGATATATTGATTATAAAAAATCATCAAAATCGGAGCCGTAGAAGCCGAGCCGTTTTTTGAATGCGCAATTTCAATTTCTATCATTCATCCCCTCCCCACGGTTCTGCGGCAAAAATGGTCGGCTTGGCGATATTCATCGAATTTTCATAAAAAAAGCACACGTGCGATAATACTTATAAAAGCACATACGAAAAGTTCTTAAAAAACCTACTAAATTCATATTTTGTTGTTGTTACATTATGCACAGTTTTGCAGCTAACGATTGTTGACTTTGACACTCGATATCTCGAAACGTATACGACCGATTTGAACGTTCTTTATTTCAAGTTAAACGTCTTTCCGAGATCTGTTTTTTAGTACTTTGGTATATTTTCCAACTCGCAAAACCGCTTCACGAAAGTATTTGTTTATAAAGTCAAAATTTTTCAAACTTTTAAAATTAAAAACAATTAAAATTAAAAATTATTCAAAAGAAGAAAATTAATATTATAACGATTCTCTATGATAGTTAAGGGGTATGTGTAAAAGAATCAGCCCCAATTAAAATGCCTAACTTTAACCCCAGCACTCACGTAAAAAAATAACGACATTTCGCGCTGAAATTTAGTAACAAATTGTCTCATACCAAAACTATCAGACCGGTTTGGATCGGGTTTTGGAATTTCGTTTTGTAATCGTTTAAAGTACTTACATCTACATTTANTAATAATAATAATAGCATTTATTGCCCAACAGAGTTATCCATTTACAGAGCAATTGTAAGAAAACAAAATGTCTAGTGATAAATTGTACAGACAAAACATTATTTTCAAATACAAATTAATAAAACAATAGAAAAAATCAGTAAACATTAAGTACAGATAAAATGCAGATACAGAATAAAAACGGCCAAAAAAAATAAAAAAATCCATAAACATTAAATAAGACTTAAAATTTTATAAAATTAAATTAAATAATATGTACATGTATATTTATGAAGAAATAGGTATGTGATATTTGGGATACTTTAACTAAATAAATAGATATTAATCACTATTTTGTACATAAGGCGGACATTTCAAATTTACAAAACTTGGATATATTTAAGTAAGCCAATAATTACTTACATCAGCTACAGATGATCTTATTGCGCATAAAATCAGTAGCAGCAGCCCATTATACTTCATCATTTCGAACTAATAGCGATAACGAACGAGCTTTTCAATTTATAGAATCTGGAACTGGTAATATTTTATTATATCAAAATTCAAGTGTTCGACTAAGTTATTTTATCAGCACTTTAAATTAAGTTGGTTTTAACTGGTATTATTTTGCATGGATAACACTGAAAAAAACAGGTGGCTAGGTAAATTTTGAAGCATTTTCTGTAAATACCAAATCTAAATTTCCAGCAAATCATCAACAAAATATTGTCATGGCATATGTAGAGTCTATTTAAATGAAGGAGATCAAATGGTACCTTCGTAGTTTTATCTAATAGTTCAGGAGAATTACACATTGCCATGGCTGTTGCTTGACGTAATTTGGATATTAGTAAAAATCGCTCGAAAATAATATATACAATGAAAATATAAGGTTGCAGTAAGAAAAAAAGTTGTGCTATTTGCAGAGAATTAAAAACTGCAAAAATACTGAAAAATTACGTGTTTTTTCTAACATCTTCCAACATAACCTCTTAAATATGCAGTGTACAGAAATAACTATTACTGAAATATTATGAAATTGTTTGTTATGAAATTTACTACAAGATAGAATTGTTTTGATTCCTGCGCATATTATATTTTTGTTGCTAAATAGCCAAAACAACGTAAGAAAGTGATGAAAATCGAGGAAATTTGGAAGCGTAAAACTGACAGGCAAAAAATTTACCTATTCTACTATAAATGTAGATGTAAGTACTTTAAACGATTACAAAACGAAATTCCAAAACCCGATCCAAACCGGTCTGATAGTTTTGGTATGAGACAATTTGTTACTAAATTTCAGCGCGAAATGTCGTTATTTTTTTACGTGAGTGCTGGGGTTAAAGTTAGGCATTTTAATTGGGGCTGATTCTTTTACACATACTTGGACCCCTTAACTATCATAGAGAATCGTTATAATATTAATTATCTTCTTTTGAATAATTTTTGGAGCGATTTTAAAAGTTTGAAAAATTTTGACTTTATAAACAAATACTTTCGTGAAGCGGTTTTGCGAGTTGGAAAAAAAAGTGCTAAAAAACAGTTTTCGGAAAGACGCTTAACTTCAAAAAAAGAAAGTTCAAACCGGTCCTATAAGTTCCGAGATATAGAGTGTCAAAGTCAACAATCGCTTGCTGCAAAACTATGTACAATGTAACAACAATAAAAATTGAATTTGGTAGTTTTTTTCAAGAACTTTCCGTATGGGTTTTTATAAATATGATCGCGCGTGTGCTTTTTTTATGAAAATTCAATGAATATCGCCAAGCCGACCATTTTTGCCGCAAAACCGAGGGGAGGGGATGAATTATAGAAATTGAAATCGCGCGTTCAAAAAAAAGCGGGCACGCTTCGGCGTTCAATATCTCGTCTTCTATGGCTTCGATTTTGATGATTTTTTTTAATCGATAAAGCAAAATCAGAGGAATTCAATTATCAAGATTTCACTAAAATATTATAAAGTCCTTTTCTGTCTATTACGACTATTTAAAATTTCTTACACTTCATTGTTATACTGTATATTCATGTAAATAATAATATCGATGGTAGGATATAGGTACATAATCCACTGTTACTAGGTTTTAGTTTTAATAATTACGTGGTAATAATGTTTAAATAAAATCTTGAAATCTTTATTTAATATGTAATTTATTTATTGTATTCATATAATATAGAAAAAAATATAGATACAAATAATTATTTATTTATTTTTACAAAACGTGTTTATTATACTTTCATAATTATCGTATTATTAAAGTTTTTCACTTTTTTACATCATTGGTATTTTCACTTATAATATCAGCATTTGAATAAGTATTGTTGTCCATTATTTTCAAATCAGTGCTTAACTAATTGTAAGTAGGTACCACTGTTAAATTAACAGCAAATAATGACTTATGGTTGGTTAATTTGATTTTTTAAATTTGCCAGCAATTTCATAGCCATCCTCGCAAGAAATTGGATCATTTTATTTATCACAAAATCCGTCAAAAACAGAAAAATTAAAAGATAGGTATAGGGAGGTGTAATATGGATAGATGTGGAGTAAATTTCTACAACAGATTTTTATTAAATATACAGGGTGTCCCATTTAGAAAAACCAAGTTTTGGCGGTTCGGTCAATCAAATTCGACAATAAATATGAAATTGAAATAGGTCGAAGACCATTAGACCATTAGAGATACATATAGGGAAGCTTTATAAAAGTCCTCTAAAAATATGCGTAGAATTCAAATATACAAAAATATACAGGATGTTCCATTTATAATAAGCAAATAGGTGGCGACTACCGGTATAACCGGAAGTACTACAACAATGGCATTATTTTATTTAAACTCTAAATAAAACCTCCAAAACCACCAGGTCAAAAATTTTCAAAATTCAAATCGAAGTAGTCTCCGAAATATTCTAATGGGTCGTCACCGCATGACAGCCTGTATAATGAATTGCAAAGTGCGATTTTTAATTGTTTACTAAAGGAAGAAATTTTTGAGAGCGAAATCAGCAACTATG
>NW_019416801.1:61884-72454 GCF_000390285.2 Anoplophora glabripennis
TTTCAGCGAAACTTATTCGCGGCGATGATAAAATATCTTAATCTGAAGAGAACGATCGTTCGACATCTACTGATGTAATATTTGCATAATTAAATAATCTACTTCCAAGCTGATCCGACGTGGTAATATTCACTCGGGTTGCAGTAGGAATGAAATGTTTTATTCTTTACTATATCAAATGGTAGGGTACATGCAATCGGTATGAAGATCAAATCAAACATAAAATGAATTTTCTGCTTTTCGCCAGTCTGTTTTATACGTGTGTTGCGCACTGTTTAATACATATTACTTTATGTTTATTAATACTTATTTTAAACGTTTTTATACATATACAAAATATGTATATACTGAATTACATTATTATTTATATATTTTTACTGAAATATAGCGTTGTTCGTTATTTAACTTTTCCTATGACCACATGCATCTGAAACAACACGTGTCGAGTGCCGCTTTGTTGGACAAATTTTCTACCTACTGATAAATTATAATAAAAAATGAAAAATCAAACATTTAAACGAAGGGTGCAGCTTAATTAGGTATTTTTAGAACTTATTATTTTGCAAGAGACCAATTCGATAGACAATTGAACACTTTACACGAAAATTGTGCCCGTTTGACAAAATTAGCAATGGCGTAGAAAATATTTTTAAAAAAGGGCCACGTTGGCCCCGTCTCTATAACACTGCTGCTCATAAAATTTTGAGCAGTACATCAAACATTGGTCTTAAGGTGCTAACTACGCATAGCAAATTTGAAATAGAAATGTTCCGGCATATTGGATTTATTGTAGACAATGTTTAATTTTTTAAGCCTTTCGTCTTAATTTTTCATGTAGAAGTCTGTCAGCGGTTTTTTAAATCACCCTGTATAAATAAAAATTAAATGCTGTTCGTTGGTAAGCGCATCACTTGAGAACGGCTGGACTGATTTGGCTATTTTTTTATGTTCGTAATAGTGCGAACAAGGTTTTTAGGGAAAGAAAAATCGGAAAAGTTGCCCGGAAAATTGGAAAATTCGGAAAAAAGCGCTGATCACAAACAAATTTATTGAAATTTGGACAGGACTACGCCTGTAGGGTCAGGTGGTTGTAGGTATATAATTTTTGTATTTAATGTTACGATTATTGAATATTCGACTTTTTTGTATAGACACCTATTGTAGGTAGGTATTTACTTCTTGTAATGGTTTATTGTGAGTTTATATTGTTATATTTTATTGATTTGGAAATTTTATATCAATTTTTTATCGGTACCGAGACACAAAAGTATCGAATTAATACAAAGTTTGATATTGGATATATTTAAAATAGTCACTAGTAGGATGTTAATTACTATGATGGACTTAAATGGAAGTTGTATATAGATGGTGTAAGTTAAAAATTTGTAATTAATGAAATTTCACGACAAAACGTCGAGACTGTCACAGTTACAACTAAATTTGAATTTGCATATTCATTAAACTATGTAAATGCACTCATGTTGTACAATTATGTTACACTAATGAATAATGTTACAATGTTAAAAGTCAATTATAAGTTCTGGCATGAGTACATTTTATCATCATAGTGAAATTTTGACAAGCCGTTGACGTTAGATGAAGGTATGTCACATATATTTCCGATTCATGCAATAAAACTGGTATGTAAATGAAGCATAGTGTACTTGGAGCCAGAATATATGTGTGGAATTAAACCTATACATTTGTGAAAACCTTTTTTTGTAGCATATAAATCTTGACAGTTATTGTTCCGTTAAAATCTTGTAAATTGTTAGTTGTAAAAGTGCATCAAGACTGCAAATCATATGTGCAGAATGTAAAAGACCCTCACAACTCCATAAAATGTGTTTAAACTCCAAACAAAGGTCAATTTGTTGTGTAGACTGGATAATGCTTGTCGGAGCGGAGTACTCAAAAACATTCTTTCGTTTATATCTGAAAAAACGGATAAAGACTGTGTAAAATGTGTTTAATAGATAGTAGGTACTAAAGACATAAAAAGGACAGACATTCTGAGAATTAGTCTATTCATCAAAATTAAGTTGAATTAACGTTTAACAACCTAGAAATGTGTAATTAGTGTCAAAAGACGCAGAAAATTGCAAGGAATTTGAAAATGGAAAGTTCATGCATCACAAGTTCATTCAAAAGTCAGTATTTGTAGAAATAAAATTTCAAAAATGCTCATTGCACGTTGCCATAGTAATTTTCAATTGTTTTTCACATTCAATAAAACCAATATCCGGGCTCGAAGTAGCCAGTCTTCCATGTTTACCTGTAGCAGCTACATCGTTAGTTTTGCTCCTAGAAAACAGTTATTATCAACAAATCAGTAAAAATTCGTGTACTTGGTGATTGAATGTCGTGACAACATTTGACAGTCAAAAGTCAGAATGTTACATTAGTGGAAGTGACATTAGTCTGAAAATACATTCAACAGTCTCAACAAGCAATTAATACAACAACAAATTGATACAAGGTGAATTGGTATAAATATATATATATATATAGTGCAGTGTCGTTTCAACTGGGAGAAATTCCTGTAGCAGGACATAAAGGAAACAAGAGAACGTCCGAACAGCGCGACTACGTATAGCAGATTTCGCAATACAGCTTGGTTACATGCTGATTGAACAACCAGAAAGAAATATTTCATTGTAAGTGTCGACACTTAAAAACAAATTTGCAAATTTGAAACACAAAGCGCTGTATAAATCTTTACATTAAAATTCCAATTGAACTACTGACAGTATAAACACATTTATTCACTGTTAAAGTAGAAATTTAGGGGGGAATTTATTGGTCAATTATTTAGTTTAAGGATTACAACAATTATTGTCAATGGTAATAAAATCCATAACCTGATAAATCTGTTAATATATTGAAATTTAGTTAATTTAAATACATCTTTCATTTAAAGAATTTAGAGTAGAATCTCAACACATTCAAATTTAAATCAAAATATAAAGAAATAAAATAAAACAAAGGAACCCACACACTGAGAGAGTCTCATAATCAAATAACAACTACATATATAAAGTATAAAGGCGCCCAAAACAACAAAAACGTAATAATAATATTCCCACACACTGAGAGAGTCTCTCACATAATAATATAGACATTAGTATTTGTCTAAAGGTTCCAATCGGTAATTTATCGCGACAGCAGCGATATTACTTTTTATAAAATACTGAGGTTTGATAAGTTGTATTGCTCCACCTAGAAATTGGAACGCACTTGCATGTGACCCACATCTATACTAGATGAGGCTAATAAATATGAATAGAAAAGTGCTTCAATTCGAAAGAAAAAAAATATGCTATGGATTTCATTGTCTCTAGAAAATGGAAAATTTTAATTTTACCCATAACCATTTTGCTCCTGCTTGCTTGTCAAGCTCTTGGAAAGCTAGGAAATTTATAAATGAGATAGTAACAGTACAATGGGGTGTTTGCATAGAAAGAAATTATATTGTTTTGTTATTGAACACTATTATGTAATTAACAAATTTCTATTGATTAAAAAAAATTGCACGTCCTTGTGGCCTTGGATTTGTGACGTGCTAGACTATAAACATGTTATGACAGAAAACATCTTGCTTGTGTAACTCCGCTTGTCTCTCTTATCAGTAAATAAAAGCAGACGGATAATAGTATAAAATTTGTTGAGCGCAATTAAGGTATAGTCTAACACATTACAACTGACGGCCAAATTCTTTTCATTTTTGTTAATTACCAGTTAAATAATGACACGTTGCAAAAATAAAAAAAATATATGAGTCAAGTTTTTTGCCATATTATTTAAATTTATTGTAATATCACAAAAGGTGATGAACAGCCCATTATAAATTGCAATCTTACTCATAAAGCGAGGGGATTTTATTATCCGTTATTACTGGGTATAGTAATAGTAATAGTAATAGTAATAGTAATAGTAATAGTAATAGTAATAATAATAATAATCACAAAATCACCTCTTTTGCACGAGTCAAAGACAATTCTACCGAAATATATCCCGGACATACAGCGAAGACAACAAGCTACCAGAAATAGGGGCCAGAACATATTGGGCCAACATTTGGAAAAATCCAGAGACCCACAATCCAACAGCGAAGTGGCTTAATGATGAGATGAAAAATGCCGATAAAGTACCGATAATGATGTACAATACCATAACTGAAGCAGATGTGAGAACAGCAATCAATAATACCTCAAATTGGAAGGCACCAGGCCCAGATGGAATCCATAACTACTGGCTAAAGAAATTTTACGTAACCCATAATGCCCTAGCGAATCTGCTCACATCTTGTATTCGTAACCCAGAACAAATTCCAGCTTTTATTACAATGGGTACGACTTATCTCCTTCCAAAATCGTGCCCATCTGTTAGAGATCCTGCAAAATATAGACCCATTACTTGTCTACCAACACTATATAAAGTACTAACATCAGTTCTATGCACCCAAATATATCAACACCTTGAGAGGAATAAACTACTCCCTGAAGAACAGAAAGGATGTAGAAAATAATCTAGAGGATGCAAAGAGCAGCTCATAGACACTATAATAAGTGAAGAAGCGAAGCAACGGAAAAGGGATCTATATGTCGCATACATAGACTATAAGAGAGCATTTGATAGTGTACCACATACCCTTTTGATTGAAATAATAAATAAAATAATAAATAATAATAATAAGTAAAATAAATAATTTACAGATTATACAGTAAACAATATTGTAACAATAATAACAGCATTACATTGTAAATAAACAGAAATTCACAGAAGCAGCAGTGAACATTGCTGCTTGTTTGTGATACAGGTGTGTATTTTACAAAATGTATGTATTACAAAATAGATAAGAGGCCAAAATCGAGTAATATTATGTCATTTTTAGGTAGCGTCGTCAAATTTGGGAGACAGTATCTGGTATATAGTAAGGTAGGTACCTATTGGAACTGTAGTAAGTTTTTTTTTTATTATTATTTTGGGCAAGCATGGACAGTAAAACACATATACACATAACAATTCCTCATTAAAAATACTATACAGTGTAATTCACACGAATACCCACACAACCACCAACAGACCTCCTAATACGATATAATAAGTCATTAAACATTATCCGACCATTGTTTAATATCCATGATCACAGTTTCGTTGCCCAACTGATTTTTACATTATATTCTCTACTTCTAGTTTCATATTTATGCTCGATAGAATTTAGCTTTATTTTATCTTTCTTAACATTTACAAGAACGGATAAACAAAATAATTGTCGAATATAAAAAAGCTTACTTTCCTTAAATAACTTGAATATGTTATTTTTTTGTTATAAATTATTCTAATTATCCATTTCTGTAAGATATTTAAATTGTTTAAATGTACATCATTAGCACCTCCCCATCCTATAATACCATACGCTAACTGAGACTGGACTAAAGAATAATATACTGTTGTGAGATGACTAACATCTAGATAGTTTTTTAGATATTTAAAGCGTGATAGTAGTCCTCTAACTTTTTTTATGATATGCTTTATTTGTAGATCCCATCTCAGATGTCGGTCAATAACTATTCCCAAATTTTTAATGGAGTCAGTTTCCGGAATTTGTGTTGTTTGGTTTATACACAAAGGTCCCATATCTGGTAAACTAGATGTATAAGATGTGAAAGGTAGGTATTTTGTTTTATCGGTATTTAATGTTAACTTATTGTGTGCAAACCAATCTTTAATAATTCTAAAGTCAACTTCAGCATTTATTTTCAATTATTTCCAGTCATTTGCCCGGTAAAGAATTGCAGTGTCATCCACGAAGCTAATTACTCTACCTTTAGTGTTTTGGGAAAGTAGGTTGTTTATGTATATGGTAAACATTAGTGGACCCAACACTGTGTCTTGCGGAACCCCATAACTAACAATTCTTGCATCACTAGTAACCCCATCAATATTCATATATTGCTTTCTATCAGACAGATAACTCTTCAAAAGTATATATACCTCACCTCTCAATCCACAGCATTCAATTTTTTCCGACAGTCTCTTATGGCATACGGTATCAAATGCTTTAGAGAGATCAACAAAAATACAGACAGCAGGGATACGCTTATATGAAGTCAAATGATGTATAGCATCTTCGGTTGATTTCCCCTCTCTAAAGCCGTACTGATTATCTGATATGATATTATACTTATTTAAGAAGTTAGAGATTCTAGCTTTGAGGATTTTTTCAATAATTTTAGCTACGTTTGAAATTAATGAAATAGGGCGATAGTTTATGATTTCCAATTTATTTCCACTTTTATAGAGGGGTTTAATAACACCTATTTTCAGAATCTCCGGAAAACACCCTTCATCAAAAATGGTATTAATTAAATACGTAAGTGGCGCTAGTATCTCTAAAGAAATTTCTTTTAATGCCTCCGCACGTATATTATCATCCCCAGGTGATTTTTTAACTTTTAATTTTTGTATAAAATTATATACTTCACTTTCATTTGTAGGCTGCAAATACATAGTATTCTCCAAAGACTCGATGCTTTCCACGAAATTATCTGGTGCTATTATATTATTGGCATATTTTTCACCCAGTTCATTATAATGTTGGTTAAAATGATTAGTTATTTCAAGCTTATCATTAATTATTTCCCCACTATCTAATTTAATTTCATGTATTTCTGTTTTAGGGGTTGTTTTATTACATAACGAATTTACAGAGTTCCACAGAGCCTGAGAAGAATTTTTAATTTTTTTTTGAACAAGGTTTGTAAAGTATTTATTTTTTGACGTTTGTATAAGACGGTTTAGCTTGTTCTTGTATCGTTCTTGTAAATTGACATTGTTTGAGTCTTGAGAAGAATTTTTTATATTTATAGATTTTAATAGTCCAAGTGTGATCCAATCTTTTTTTGGTGAGTTTTTATTACTTAGTTTTACTTGTTTTGTATGTTCATCAATGTAAAGTTTTATAATATCAATAAAATTTTTTGTAGTCAAATTTGGATTTTTTTCGTTATAAACTCGGTTCCAGTTTTCTACTTTTAAGTCATGTTTCAAGGCATCATAATCTATATATTTTTTATATTTCGTTTGTTTTATGCTGTCTTGGTTACAGATTATAGGAATATTGTTGTCAAATATACTTACACTTTACAAACAAATGATCCAGACAAGTTCCACTTTGAGGGCGCGTACATTTATTTATACCTATAGGATATGAATCCGTATTCATGCAATATATTTTTATATTCCTCTACATAGTCAGCATCGTCAAGTAGATCAATATTCAAATCACTTGTTATAATATGGATATGATATATTTTTTATTTAAATATTTAATTAGTTCAGTATTAAATTGTTTTGGACAAGTACTAGGAGATCTGTAGATACCGGTGACTGTTAATTGGTTTTACCAAGTATTTCTATTTCTAAAACATTTATCTCACCAATATCTATTATGCAATAACTACTCAATATCAACTTTTATGAAAACAATTACTCCATCGTTTTTGTTTAATTGTCCTTCATTCTATAACATATTATATCCATCTAAACTAATACTACTAGTATCTGTAACTTGAAAAGTTTCACTTAGAACTATGATTTCAAAACTATTCACAAATTGACATAAAAATATTGACAACACGTCTAAATTTTTTGAGATGCTTCTGATATTAACTTGTAAAATTTTAAAGTTTTTTTCTGTATTCTTACAATGTTTGTCCCTAAAATATGAAGTGTTATTATGAAATTATTTCCGTGTCTACAGATTTAGTTTTATAATGTTTTATATAGGGATCCATAGCATGAATATGCTAAAAATATTTATATTTAGGTTTGGTATCCTACATTCTAATATGCTACATAACATAGAATATATCTAATTCCACCATTACTTGTTAGCTGAACGTGTTTTCACCTTGGATTGGCCCACAGATACAGTTGTTTTTGTTTTCCCTTTATTTGCATCGACTATTGAAGGAATTGGAGTACCGAGAGAATTTTCTGCGTCGCTTTCAGTTTGTTGTGTTTTCACTTTATCACTGTATTTATATTGTTTATCTTCTTTTTATTTTGGCTGTTCAAACACTTCATATGCTTCTTGTATATTTCGACTAGGTGTAGATGGAGCATTATTGGAATATTGGTGCTGGAATGTATATTCCCCACTCTCCTCTATTTCTTCTTTTTTTTTAAAGTCAGCACTGTATATATCAAAAAGCAATGGCCCCAGTATACTTCCATGAGGTACACCTCTATTCAGTGTAATATAATCTGAAAATGAATTACCAAAAGTAACACTTTGTTTGCGAAAATTTAAGTAACTGACCGTACATTTTAACGCATTATCATCTAGTCCAAAGTACTTTAGCTTCAAAAAAATAATCCTATGATCGAATGTGTCAAAAGCCTGACTAATATAATCCAATAGTACTAAGCAGGTATTTAATTTATTATCTAAAGCTCTAATTACGTCATCCGTTGAGGTATTGTGTAATGAACGAAAACCTGATTGCGTAGGAGGTAGAACTTTATTGTAAAAATATTCACTAAGTTGTTCATACTCAATCCTCTCAAAATTGTTATAAGTAATGTCTTACTATTTTAATGTGTGTAGATATCATGTTTCTTTTCCCTCTTCCTTTTTTTCTTTTTTCCCTTTATTTTTTACATTTGAATCCATTACGTTTATGAAAAAAGTATAAACCTGAGTAAATCCAACCATTGTCACAAGAGAATTTTTTCAAATAAATTATAATAACCGCGTTTAAATTGCCTATATATTTCTTAGTATTGACACTATTAATTTTTTTAATATAAATCATTTCCTCAAGTAACCTTTTTGAGAGAATAGGTTGATACCCAAGCAATTCGGCTTTGTCAAATTTAAAATGGTATGGACTGAATTCTCTTGAATGTTCTACAAGTGCCGTTGGATGTAAATTATCTGTTTTTTAAATCTCTTTCATGTTCTGAAGTACGTGTATTTATATATATACCCGTTTGACCAATGTAACTTTTTTTACGGTTTTCACGAGGTATTCTATAAACCACATTAGATTTTAATTTGAAAGTCTTAGTTTTTAATTTACTATAAAATCTACTGCCAATAGTATTTTCATTCTTAAAAGCTATCTTTTGATTACTTTCTGAGACCAACACCCTACCTAGCTTTTCTGAAAGCTTAGGCAAATATATAGGATATTTTACAATATTGTTGTTGATCTACATTAGCATTTCTGTTTTGTCCTACTCTGACAACCTTATTAATCAATGAAATTGAAAAATTATTCTTTAATAAAATTAATTTAATGTAGTTTAAATTTTGTTTTTGGAATTGTTGGATAGATAAGTTTCTGCTCTATGTTTTAGATTGTAAATTATATTTACCTTTTGTTTAGAACTATGACAAGAATAATAATAGTTCAAAAATCTTTCAGAAAAAATCAGTTTAATCCAGTCGGCATCTGTTTTAAAAGTAGGTTGTATGGATGCTTCATATACTAACGCTAATTTGTGTTGGAAATAGTTCTAAATATTATATATAATGATAATTGAGATATGCGCTTGCTAAAAAAGTTGTGCATAATTGTTAGCTCAAGAAAATGTAAAAAAAATAAAAAGGCATTTTTCTACCATCTTTCAACTCGGAGAATATTGACATTAGAGAAAATAGTCAAAGGAAAAAAGTTTCCTTTTGAGATTCTCTTCAAAATAAAAGCGGTCCGAAATTTGTATGTGCATTATTATTGCTACAATACAGTATAGACCGAAAAAAAGTTCGTGAAAAAAGACGTTTTTTTCATGAATTTATTTCGGACCTTGACTTCCGAGGAGCCATATAAAAAGTATGGTTCTGAGTACTTTATGATATGGTAGTATCGCAGAATTTTTTTCATCGAAATCGTCCGGATAGATTTCGCACAAATCAATTGTTAATTAAGAAAATACAGAATTATACTTATTTCTCAATTCTCTCTCAAGGTAAACCCAATGATTATTTTGAGCTCCCATACATTTGAGCTCCCACTTTATACATACCCTTTGGAGTCTCAATTATCAATCCCCATTTAAAAATTTTCTATTTTATCCATTTTATCAACAATTGTAATTTTTTCAAATGTTTTTCGAAAAAATTCTTATAAACATTTAGGAGCTACCGTATTTGCATATTCTTCAAATGGATCAAATGTAACAAGCAAAATCCTCCACTTTTGATCTTGTCGATAGGATGAATCGTCATCGAGATATGAAAGCTCAAAGTTGAAGTGAGCTTATAGCAAAACAACGTACTGTACAATAACAATCAAAAGTGGTTTCACATTCCTTTTTGTAAATACAACATATCTTGTGATTCACCATTATATTTAGGTTTAAAAGTTTGTAATAAATTGCCTTCTGAGATAAAGAACACAAATAATTTTATATTTTTTAAGACTATATGATTTTTTTTTATTCTTAATGTACCTAGAGTAGATAGTTTAAAGTTATGTTAAGTATAAAAAAATTGACAATTCCTATACAATGTCTGTGTTCAAGGAAAATAAAGTATTATAATTATTATTATTATTAT
>NW_019416801.1:73299-108617 GCF_000390285.2 Anoplophora glabripennis
ACCCTTAAAAACTCACCCCCTTCCCCTTCCCGACCTCAGATCGCCCGTAAATTATTTTTCTTTTCATTTCTGTTATATTTTCTTCCTTTTCCAATGGGTTTCATCCAACTATTTTGAAGGCTTAAGCACTGGTCTATAATTGAAGTTGCAAGACCATTACTGAAGTTCAGTCGGAGAAATATTAGAAATATCATAAAAAGAAATTTCTATTAATTAGCTGATTGATGAAAAAATAAAATTTTTAACGATACTAATATTAATAATAATATATTTGTTTATTTATTTATTGGCGAACAACAAATTATTTAGTACCATCAGATATACAGTCAATGAACAAATATTATTTACATCTGCCAGAAAAAGGCTTATTGTACTTAAAGTTAATAATATCTTTTTTTAAGTATTTTGAACTAATAATTATGTATAAGCAACAAACACTTCAATTTAAGTAACCCAAAAATCGGCAAAGGTTACAGTTTTATTTAAAAAGTAAAAATGGACATGTGGAAATCACGTAGGTAATGAGATAAACAAGATGAAATATTTTATTTTTAAAAAGCTTAGGTACTTAAGTGGTTATAATTGATTACGAATCTAAGAAAATCGATGAAGGAGATAACTCCGAAGTAGTATTTACGTTTCGGTATTTTATCAGCTGATCTATCGCAAAGCTGTTTTCTTACTTACGTCACGCTTCTACAGAAACTGAAAGAACTAGTAACTTGCCACACACTTTTTCCAATAATAATTCTTCAATATCAGCATTGAATATTTTGTAGCTTTATTTGATAGGTAAAATGGGTTTATATTAATTCATGCAATCAATTCATATATTTAATATGGGATTGTAACGGTATTTTAAATTTCATCACATTTTACATATTGTAAACTGTTGTTTTTAAAACACGAATTTGAAATCCTCCTCAAAGAAAACTTTGTATCATATGGGATTGTGTGAAGAACTATGTTATTTTAAAATATTACAATAATTATTACAATAAATATTTTAGTACCTTGGTACAATATTCCTTTTCCTTTTTCAATCAAAAAAATTCTTCAAGGACCTAGATATTATGCAACATTGTAACAACGAAAAAAAGGTGCTTTATCGACTTTGACAGCAAATAATATTTAACGCCTTCATTGTATACTTTGATCATTCCATAATGATAGCAAAACAAAAACTTTATTTAGTAATTGCAGGGAGTATACGAGTATAAGTTAGTCATATTCAAACAGCTTTTGACCAGATTGCACCTAACAGAAAATGCGCTGCATATATAAAAACAATAAAATGATACAGTTTATTTCTCAAGATACATTAGTAATTAACCAATGGAGGTATAGCATACACGTCTATAATTCTTTCCCATTTGAGGTAGTCTCTTGGGTTCGTCTGCATTTCAAGTGTATGGTTGATGTTCAAATACACCAAATTATTTGGACTAACTTTCTCCCACGTCACGTTTCCCAGGAATTTGTCCACTTCTGGCGTTGGGTTTCTAAAGTAAATCGCGGATAAATATTATTTCACGCGATTCTGATTATAAGTACTCACAGGTATTTGACAAAGTTTGACCATAGGGTTAACAAACGGTGACGTGTGGTAACATCTTCTGGATCATCAGGAGATCCACTAGAAATGCGCGCGTCCCATAAATAACCCAACTCTTCAGTGTGACCAACACCCCGAACACCTGAAATCAGATTATATGGTAGTTTGCAGATATTCATTGTTAGTATCGAAAATATGGACCGTGTGTGTGACCAATTTTTGAATTCGTATGGAGTCTTTATTTTCAGAAATCATTGCATCAATAAATGAATTCTTCACAGTTTCCTTCCATCCATAAATTATAACGGATGAAAAGACAAATTTTACTTAAACCACTAATAATAAATACTATGTTCAATTTAAAATCATCTATGTATATGACGATCTTTATTTATTCATTTGATCTATGCAGGGTGTTGTATGACGTACTAGATAAACTGAAGGTACCAGTTTCTGAGGTCATGCTGAGTAAAAAGTTTTTCTTTAAAAGTTTAGAAATAAGTACTTACATATACACAGATTTTAAACTTTTACTGTGTTTGATCGTTGTTCAAAATGTCCTCCTTCAGCAATAATACACTGTACAGCACCACCAAGAATAGATTGAGTAACTGCTCTTAAAATCTCCGGGTTATTCCTCACTTGCTGACAATTGTCAGTAATTCTAAGTTCCTCTCCATTATTAATTATTATCTCGTATCCTGAGCTTTTAAGATGGCCCCACAGGTAGTAGTTTAAAGGATTGAGATATGGTGATGTCTGTGGCCAAGAATGTGATCATCTTCCACGTCCGATCAAATATATTTAGTTTTCATTAAGTTACCCTCTCGTTTGTCGACTAAAATGAGTAGTAACTGCAGCATGTTGCAATATCATTTGTTGTCTTGTAAGTACAGGAATATCTTCCAATAGACCTGACAATTTATTACGTAAAAAGTTGGTGTAAACTTCTCCCGTAAGGCGCTCTTCATGAAGGGTTCAATTAGTTGATTATCAATTATGTCATACCAGACCATAGAAGATCGTTGTTGAAAAGGAATTTTTTTCTTGAAATGAGGATTCTCATCAGACCATCAGTGAGAGTTGTGCATATTTTTCACCCCGTCTCGAGTAAATAACTACTCATCGGTAAATAAAATACGTTTTATTAATTGAAGATTTACTTGAATCCATTGGAAAATATGTATCCGTGAAAGTAAGTCATGCGAGTTATGGCACCTGATGCATGACATCATATAGGTTGTTGTAAGACAGTCATCCGATGCAAGCTCAACATCTCCAATGTTATAAATATGATAAAAACTCTAATTCTATGTTCATTTTTGCTTGCTTTCTGAGACACTAATGTTCCGATGATGAATAAATTGTTTTCTTTCCAAAAAAGTGTCCTACTCAAAGGAAAAATCTAAGTTGCGGTTTCAGATGCCGAACCTGTTGGACATGATAAGGATACAATAGATTGCTATGTAATGTTCGTGATACTCTCTAATTAGGAAAATTCTTCTAGTACTTAATTGTGGACTGTCTTCTATTATTATATGCAAAAGGTTTTCTTGCCCAATCAAATTTTGCTGCTCAGGACGTTCATAGTTAGTTGACATTGATAGAAATGAACCACGCTTTCGCAGATGTCGAAACACAGAATCAAATATTTGACGATTTTGCACTCTTCTGTTTGGAGGTCGTCGTTGATACTCTCTACGGGCAGCTGGCGAATTTCCATCACAAAATCCATAAATGAAAACTATGTCTACATACTCTTCGTTTGGAAATAGCACAGGTATGTTGACAGAAAAGGTATTTTTAGAAACACGTTCACACAGTTTACTAGGTATGTACATAAACTGACGTTTATAAATTTTGACATGTCAACTATGCCTTGTTTTGTCAATATGTTCATAGCTAGCGAGATTGATATTAAAACGTTATTTCTAAACTGTGAAAGTCCATAGCTCGGTAACCATGAAGAATTGAACCCATGTATATTATAACTTTTTTATTCAGAATGTGCTCAGGGACTTGTTCCTTAAGTTAGTCAGTACGCCCTGTATACAGGGTGATTCATTAACAATGGGAAAATCGAAAGCTGAAGATACTACACGTAAAATGGTGACCATTGGCGCAAATATGCCTTATCCGAAAGTTGATAGTTTCGCAAATACAGGGTGTTGAAAGTAAAAATTTTAAATCGTTTTTTTGCGATTATTCTGAAACTATGTAGGTTAGGAACTTGAAAATTTGTGAAACTATATTTTTTTAAACGACGAATAAGATGCGTGTTGCAATTTCAGCGTTGGTCATAGAGGGCGCCACTTACGACCAATTTTACCGAAAATTTAGTTCATAATTTTTTACCCTGTGTGTCTAATATGAAACTTGATTCAAAACCTGAAAGAGCAATCATTTTTCCATTATTTATGTGCTCTTGTTTCATTTCGGTATCTCGTTCCATTTTCGAGAAAAATCGATTTAACGAACACTATGTTTTGATAATACGAGAAATTAAAAGCGAAACAAAGTGTCAGACGCAATCCCAATATGTTGTTTCAAACTCGAAGATCTCTCAGAAAGCGTTGTGTAAAGTGTGTAAATGTCAACGGTGGATTCTTCGAACACTGACTTTAAATCATTATTATGAATTTCATTTGTTTTATTGTTAATTGTTGTAATAACACGAAGAAACACTTGGTTTGTTTCGCTTTTAATTTCTCGTATTATCAAAACATAGTGTTCGTTAAATCGATTTTTCTCGAAAATGGAACGAGATACCGAAATGAAACAAGAGCACATAAATAATGGAAAAATGATTGCTCTTTCAGGTTTTGAATCAAGTTTCATATTAGACACACAGGGTAAAAAATTATGAACTAAATTTTCGGTAAAATTGGTCGTAAGTGGCGCTCTCTATGAGCAATACTAAAATTACAACACGCATCTTATTCGTCGTTTAAAAAAATATAGTTTCACAAATTTTCAAGTTCCTAACCTACATAGTTTCAGAATAATCGCAAAAAAACGATTTAAAATTTTAACTTTCAACACCCTGTATTTCCGAAACTATCAACTTTCGGATAAGGCATATTTGCACCAATGGTCACCATTTCACGTGTAGTATCTTCAGCTTTCGATTTTCCCATTGTTAATTAATCACCCTGTATATAAAAAGGCACATCCTGAAATACTACACTTAGTTACAAACATTGGTGCTTGCCAAATTAAAAAGTGACTTAATGTTACATGATTTAGATAAATAATAGTATAAATTATTATATTATTATATTAGATAAATAGTATAAATTGATGGACGTTGCGTAACATTGTTACTGTTGGAGTAGATACGTATAATAATGTACAGGAGTTATAAAATATATCAGGATAATCAAAGTTATTATTTAAAAGTTTATACGTATAAGAATAAAAGAGAAAAGTGCTTTTTGACGTAATGTTTAATGATTCATATCAAACCTACTTAAGATTATGAAGAGGAGATATTTAAGAAATTTGCTCTGAACTTTTTCCAAATCCAGTTAGTGAGTAACAAATATTGGGTTCCAGATGATGGATGCATGCTCAAGTTTTGATCTGACAAACNTTATTATTTAAAAGTTTATACGTATAAGAATAAAAGAGAAAAGTGCTTTTTGACGTAATGTTTAATGATTCACATCAAACCTACTTAAGATTATGAAGAGGAGATATTTAAGAAATTTGCTCTGAACTTTTTCCAAATCCAGTTAGTGAGTAACAAATATTGGGTTCCAGATGATGGATGCATGCTCAAGTTTTGATCTGACAAACACATTTAAGATGCATAATATTTTTCTTACCATATAATGCAACTAATACGAGGAATATAATTTAATTTAAAATAAAAAATTACACCCAAATTTTTTAATTCAACTCTACGCAATTCTGTAACCACATTATACTCCTTAGCTTAATTTTTATTGTCATAATGCAACATTTTGATATATTCAGTGATTGTTTATTATTTTGCCATTATTCATACACGCTTGATAGATATTTTTTTAACGCAATACAACCTTCAACAAATGAAACAGAAGTGAATAGCTTGAATAGACTTGTATAAAATAATATTATTAAGCTCACATCACGATTGTGAATTCTTAGTAATCTGTTTGAAAAGTTCAAAAATTTTATCGGTATAATAGAAATTGATAATTTAATAAGCGGAATGTCGTGGAAATGTTAGATTTACCCGGAAGTACAAAATGTTATGCAGAATAACAGTTGGCAAAATTACACAAAATTGCGCAAGAACCTGTAGTTTTCTACATTGTTATCACCTCTTTTGAATATAGGTCAGAATTTGACTTTAGCTTAAATATAAGGTTTGATATTTGAAGAGCCAAATTAAAAAGTAATCTACAATATACCAGTCTCTAATATTTTTATATATAAACCAAATTTTTGTTTTTTAAAGAGAATAACCTATATATTTCCAATTTTAAATTAAATAAACATCACTTTAAATTCTTGGAAAAATATCTTATTATAGAAGGTTCCATCATTCTGTTCGATATACACTAGGCACAAAAATTAAGGGATATTACAAAAGTCCCAAAATTTTGGGTGATTTTCAAAGAGCTGTAACTTGGAGGGAAATGGTCGTAGAGAATTAAAAAATAAGGAAACTGAAGCTTCAGGTGTCTAGTTTTCCGATCTGCAGTTTAAAATTTTTTAGCGTCAGCAGTTTTTGAGTAATCATAAGAAAATCAACGGAAAAATACAAATGTTAATTTTTGCTTTCTTTAAAAAGGCCTATGCACTTCAAATATTTTTTTTTGGTAATTTCATCATAAAGCTTTTTTAGATAATTTAATTCACTTCAATTTGAGTGGTTCCGGAGCCTTGGACGATTATTTGTCGCTGTGTTATCGTCGATCAAAGCAAACAAATCATTTATGACGTTGGCAATCAATTACTCGGGAAATAATGGTCGTACAGAAAAATTCAAGCAGGGTTTTGGAAACTGCAAAGTATTCTCTACAATTCGTAATTACGGGTTTTTGTTAAAAAAAGATTTCTCAAAGTGAAAATGTTGGTTAGAAGAAAGGTGAAAAATTACATAATTAGGGATATTTGAATAACTTGACATTACTTTGCAAATAATGAATAAACTAAGGATATCGTCTGTAAGTTTTCAACCTCAAAGTGTCCTAATGAAACTCTAATAATTTCAAAACGCTGCGATTTATTTTTCCTAGTTGCCGGAATGTTTAAATTTGTCGTTTTGCTGAAAATCAATGTAATACGTAATTTTTCACTTTTTATTCAGTTTTTTAAGTAAAAAATGTTTTTCTAGCAGTAATCCATATTTCCTTCATCAAAAAACGTTCATTATTCTAAAAAAAAAAAAATGAAAAAAAATTATTTTTCTATTTTTTTTCAACATATTCACAAGATTCACAGAGTAAAAAAAATTGGTTGATTTGACGTTGCAGAGCACAATATAATATCGGGTATTGCCGCCTCTGTTCCTGATCACCGATTCTAAGCGGTCTCGCATATTAATGCACCGCCGGATACCTCGTTGCGTAATTCCTTGCCAATTTCGTAAAAGAGCCTGGGTCAATTGATGGTGATTTTGTAATTGTGGATAATCTCGTCGTCATCGACGCCCGACCATGTCTAAACATGCCCAATGAGGTTCAAGTCGGGACTCATAGGTGGGTGATTGAGAGTTACCTACCACATTGTTGACGTGAAGAAACTTTCTCGTACGTTTTGTAGTATGAAGGTGAGCATTATTCTACACGATAATGAAACGATTCCTCATTCTTTTACGCATGGGCAGGACGTGTGTTTCAAGGATTCCGGTGATGTACCTTTCGGTAGTCAATGATGGGAATGATTAATAACTGTTCTAGTGTTAATGGATACGCTTGCTCAAACCATAACTGAAGCGTCATTAAAAGCCGTAACTGGCCGCGTAAAATTATCGGTACCACGTTCCCCACGACGACGCCAAACGAGAGATCATCTGTCGTTGCCATGGCGATTCCGTTATGATAAGGGCAAGCCTCCAAGTTACAGCTCTTTGAAAATCACCCAAAATTTCGGGATTTTTTTAATATCCCTTCATTTCTGTGCCTAGTGTACAATGAAGTTACAGATCTATCAGATAAAACGTCCTTAAAATTGGAAATCACCCAACACCTAATAATACTAATATGTCATCTTTTAAAACAAGAAAAAGAATAATTCAAAGATGTAGACATTTATATTAGGAGAAATCCATACATTAAAACGTATGCGGAAGAATGGTTAAGATTATTTTAATAGAAAATACAATGAAATGAGGAAAAATTGGGACAACTATTTGCCCAAAGAATAAATCTGCCTACATTTAAAAAAAACCTTCTCTCTGTGTCCTAAGGTTACATCGTATAGGTATTATTTGTTAGCATTGCTTGAATCCAGACAACTTACCTGCAATTTCTAAATCCTTCATGCCACCCATTTCACCTTTGTATGAAAACTGGTACATATAAACGTCGGTATAGTTGGATTGTAACTTTGCATGCCTAATAACTGGGGTTGTACACGACTCATCACTGCAAAACTAAAGAAAAGTTTTATTATAGTTCCTTTTTTTCTTGGAAGATTGTTTGAGAAATGTTTTGATCTTTTGTAGAAGTCAATTTAACGGAACGTGGTAAATCGAAATTACTGTAATTTTTGGCAGGCTTCTCTTTATTTTTGGAAGTAAATTTTCTTAAACATGATAAAATAAGACAGTGCTCCACATAACAAAATTGTGACTTGGACTCAAGTCCACCGATCTTCCGAGGTCTTGTGTCCGTTCAGATTTTATGAAAGGTTAATATGCTATTTTTTTCATTATTGAGAAATTTTTCCTTTCGAACAATGTAGTAACAATTTCAACAAACACATGAAAAAGCTTAAAAAATATATGGATGTTACCTTCACTACTTGCCCAGGATCGTCTTCGAATGTTCCATCGGTGTAAATTTGTCTCAGTCTAGTGCCAGCTGTCAATTTGTTCTCTGTGGTCATATTGAACTTGTTTCTAATGAGGTTGGATATATCACTGTCGAAATATTTAGCACGCGCCTCAACATCTGAAGGATATTAAAATATCGCTTGACATTTGTATCAAATAATAAAACGTTTGAATAAGTTTTCGCAATCTTACCATCAAAATTAAATAGTGCCTCTTCAGAGTTTAAACCAATAATTATGGGAACTTGGTTTATGTTTCCTGTTTTAATGTCTTCATGAAATAAACCTGTCAGGAATGCTCCATCTAGACTAGCGTCCTCAATTACAGGCAGCCATATTAAACCTTGGCCTTCCATTAATCCAGTCTCTTTTCCAACAGCAGCCTAAGCAAATTTTGATTATAGTGTTTGATCTATATTTAGTTTTTAACTTCTTACTCATCACCAATCTATCTAGAAAATGCCTTCATTCCACTTACAGTAACTGTGTTGTCGGTTATGTTTGAAGCAGGAAAGCTTTGCAGCAGTTCTAGTAATTCCGTTGAATTATCTAAAGTGAAACTTAGATCCAAACTTCGAGCTAATTCGAAAGCGTAGAATCGTGCATAGTTTTGATGTGCCCCCTGAGCTATTGGGGTTAAACTTTGTAAAATACCACCTCTGAATAAACCTTTATTCCGTTGACTTATTAATTGGAATCCCACAGATGCCGCTCCAGCACTCTGACCAGATATCGTTATTTTTTCGGGGTCCCCACCAAATAGATCGATATTATTTTTAACCCACTGAAGTGCAAAATGTTGATCTTTTAATCCTAAGTTTCCTGGTATGACTCCATCTTCTGTTGTCAGAAATCCTGAAAGAATATAAATTGAGAATAAGATTATCAGAATTTTAGAAGTGGGTTTTAATATCATTACTTGTTATTTTGTAATTACTATTTGTTCCAAATTGTTTTCGCTATGAAATGTTATTATTTGTTTATTTTATCTTTGTTTTCAGCATATGAGAAATACGGTCCAAGTTTAAGGCACAATAAGAAGAAATACAAATACATGGTAACAATATAGGTAAAAAATTGAAAGTTATATATCAAAAGCAATGTAATGATATTATGTTAATAAAACAATGAAAAACATAAAAAGTTATAAAAGAAGAAATAACAAAAAATTGGAAAGCAAAAATAAAAATGTGGAAAATAAAATAAAAAAATTAATAAATAAAAAATACTAGAATTTTTTATGAATTCGAAAAATGACCGACAAACAGTATCTAACTATAAATCTAATTCACTGTTAAATATGTAATAGAGAACATTTCAGCCTTGTATACTTGTATTTCGATATTATTTTATATAATTCGATAATAATAATTTCACGTACATTTGTAACCTATGTCATTAAGGAAAAAATGGAATAGCAAGTTTCCTAATGCAGATCCTTGTGGAATACATGACGTTGCAATATATTAAAAAGATAATTATTTGAGTTAAAGTTACCAGAGGCTTAGAGAACCCAAAGTTTGAGAGCTTATTGAACAAAAGATCTAAACTATCAAATTGCTTAAGTGAAATCAAGATATACTGCATTCGTTGAAGCAATTATGTCTCAAATTGAATTTCAAACATAACATTTTTTTCTGTATCTTTACTCTTGTAAAATTCGTGCCAAAAGGAGAATTTAGATTTTTTGATAAAGAAATCATTGAATCATGAATTAAAAATTCAGATATCTTATAATCATTATATATGATTGACACTGGTCTATAGTTACTTACATCAACTTTCTATCTGCTGAATTCGGATATAAATACGTGTGCCAGTGGCGAAGACACTGGGGATTACTTACACTAAAAACCTCAGAATTTGGACGCTACTGAATATTTTGATAATTCTGTCACTACTAGTTTCGATTTTCTGCATCAAGCGCCTTCAGAAATACTTTAGAAACGGTGATTTTCTTTTTATTTCAACACTGTATCTCGAAAACTATGGATTGTGGACCTATATTTATGTAAACTTTTTCGTCTAAAGTCACTGAATTCATCCCATAAATGTGTGCAGATGCTTCATTAACACCCTATATATATTGAGCTGAATTTAGATGTTTTCCAAGGTTTAAGAACAATTTTCGATTGGAGCCTTAAACAACTTTGGAAAGAGTTTATTATGTCAGTTGGAGAAATAATTAATTGTAAATTAATTTTTCTTCTTAAAATAAGCCCAGAATTTTTAATTTTTTTTTTAAATTCGTTTTTTGCCCTCTGTATGAAAAAATTATAAGGTGCTATTACATCTGATTTTATCGTAATTTTTAATATCTTAAAATTGTCAAATCCTTAGTTTTTAAATAATTTTTTGCAAAATGACCAATTACTAAAAAGCGTAAATATTATAAGAATGCTTATAGAAACCATTCGTCTTATTTACTGACATGGTCCTCCTGCTTGGAGATGTTCTTTACGAAGAACCTACGTCACCAATTTTGCACTATTTCAGTTGTTTCATTATCTCTAAACTTTTAGCTCTACAGATGTTTTTTTGACGGGTCGAACTAATGAAATTGTAATTATGCCATTATTGTTATTATTTTTACTAAAAGCGTTTCATATTTATTAGTTAGGTACCTAGAGCTCCTAGACGGTAGTTTATCGTGACAACAACAATATTATTGTCAATGAAGAATCCAGGTTTGTATGACTGAATAGCACCAGTTCCAGTTTGAAATCCACCTCCGTGTATCCATATTAACACCGCTAATGGGGTTTGTGAAGCATCTCCAGGTTTCTAAAAGAAAATTTGCATCGATAATTTGATATTTGATAGGATATTTGAAAAATAACAGTAAAGCAAATGCAACTTCAATATTTTGAGATGTATAATTTTACTGGAACTACACCTGTATCAATCACATTTTTGCATAACTTTATTATTAAATAAAATATAAATGTTTTTAGCCACGAAGGCACCGCTCCTTAAGCTCATAAATATTCATTTTTTTTTTTCTTTGAATTTAACTAAATAATAGTAATAGTGATAGACATCGGCAAAAAGAGTGTGATAACAATGTCTAAAATTGTTGATATTAAAATGACTGCAGCTAATGATCAGCTAATTGTGTCTATCATTACCAGAGGAGTGTAAACATTCAAGTACAAACAGTCTTCCGTTGGGTTTAATCCGGGAATTGGTACGTAGCCGTCTCCACTTTGGTAACAAATTTTTTCATTTTTCGTGGTGTTTAATATTCCTTCCCATTTTGCTGGCGCTACAGGTGCCTAAAAGTGAATTGAAAGTTAAAAATTAAAAGTAAAAAATATATATACGTTTTTATCCTTACTTGAAATCTCAATTCGCCTATAGGTGGAGCTGCGTACGGTATGTCTTGAAATGCATAATAAACATTGTCGTTTGGAGAGTGCAGGATTTGACCTCTTATTTGTCCCTCTGGTAAAGTGACAAGTGTCGGGTCATCTACCTATTTATGAAGAAATATGTGATATTTGTGGTACTTTAACTAGATACATAATAATATCTAATAAACCTTATTGCCCGATAGACAAGACCAATAAACATTAGGACAATTACATATAGAACAATAGGTAAAGCAATAATGACTAAAAAATAGAAAAATAACAAAGATAATGACTTATGACAGAAATCTTCATCTACAATACCTGAAATGATTAATAAAATAGATTTTAAGCTGGTATGATTTTTTATATCACAAAGATGCGACACCGTATTAAATAAGTTGCACATATTGTATATCGGTGACTTAAATAAAAGATTAGTTCTTCTTCGCAAACAATAAAAAGTATCGATATTTCTAGAATTATGTATAGAATGTCAGTAATTTGAAACACAAATCTATCAATCACTTGCCTATATGGTGTACCTCAGGATAAGCATTATTATCTATCATAAAGCATAAACATTTGAGAAATTTTCTTTGTGGTTTTTGCAGTAAATCTCTATGGCATAAATATAATCCAAACAGTAGAGCAGTATTCTAGTTCAGTTCTAATATACGAAAAATACAAAATAATGAGCGACCGGATATTAGTAAACGATTTACAGTTGCGAAGTATAAAACAGTAAGCTCATAGCATCATCGACCTTGGACACGATATGACATGAAAAAGATACATAGATACATAGATATTAATAACTATTTTGTACATAAGGAAGACATTTTTACAAAACTTCGATATATTTAAGTAAGCTAAAAATTACTTACATCTGCTAAAGATGATTTCACTGCACATAAAAGTAGCAGCAGCACGTTGCACTTCATCATTTCGAACTAATAGCGATAACGAACATGTTTTTCAATTTATAGAATCTGGAACTGGTAATTTTTAATTGGCTCAAAATTCATGTGTTCTACTTTCGCACATATTTTTTGTAGTACCTACTCATAGTTTTATCTTTATCTTTATAATAATTATTTTTTTTATAAAGAGAATACAATAGAAAAAATATTTTATCAGCACTTTAAATTAAATTGGTTTTAACTGATTTCATTTTGCATGGATAACGCTCAAAAACCGGTGACTAGGCAAATTTTGAAACATTTTCTATAAATACCAAAAATAAATTTCCCATAAATCGTCAGCAAAATATTGTCATGGCATATGCAGAGTATATTTAAATGAAGGAGCTCAAATGGTACCTTCGAAATTTTATCTAACTAATATTACAAAAAACAGTGCTTATAATTCGAATTAACTAATCTATATAAATAAAAATTAAATGCTGTTCGTTGGTAAGCGCATCACTTGAAAACGGCTGGATTGATTTGGCTATTTTTTTTATTTTCGTAATAGTGCGAATAAGGTTTTTAGGGAAACAAAAATAGACATTAGTAGATGTTTGCCTAAAGGTCCCAATCGGTAATCTATCGTGGCAGCAGCGATATTACGGTTTATAAAACACTGAGGTTTGATAGGTTGTATTGTTCCACATAGAAATTGCACGCACTTGCATGTGATCCACATCTATGTGAGGTTAATAAATATAAATAAAAAAGTGCTCCAATTTAAAAGAATGAAATATTCTACAAATATGAATTTCATTGTCTTCTCTAGAAAATGGAAAATTTTAATTTTACGCATAACCATTTTGCTCCTGCTCGCTTGTCAAGCTCTTGGAAAGCCAGGAAACTTATAAATGAGATTGTAACAGTACAATGGGGTGTTTGCATATAAAGAAATTATAGGTATTAATAAATGTTATTACATTAAGATACATGAGTAAGTTTTAAGAGAAATTTTTCGAATTTTTTTTATTCCTTTGAATTATCAAGCAGATAATATTATTATTTAATGAATTGGACTTTTTGAAGGCAAAATGTCCCTTTTTTTCGAATTATGCGTAGTTTAGTCGGAAATAATTATTTTTTAAATAATGTATGGCTCAAAACAGTAACTTTTTTTAATATTTTCACATAGTAGGTGTCTTTTATAGTAATAGTTTCTCTCATAGCACGCGAATGTGACAATCATTAGTATTATTGCAATAAAACTATTATTATGAAAGATGCCTACTATGTGAAAATGTTAAAAAAAAATTATTTCTGACTAAACTACGCAGAATTCCAAAAAAAAGTATACATTTTCTGTTCAAAAAAGTCCAATTCATTAAAATAATATATTATTTGCTTGATAATTCAAAGGAATAAAAAAAATCGAAAAATTTGTGTTAAGAGTAGTTACAAAACTATCCTTACTTATAACCGATTTTGATGAAATCTATGATAGTTGTAGACCCTTATGGTAGATTATTACCTACAATTTTCTTTCCATTATCTTAATCAAAAAATGATAAGACCCCTTTGGAGGGCCATTTCTCGGTAACGGTGCTCCGGAGGACCAATGTTCATAGGAACTTGTTTTTACTATTTTTGGCTCTACTTTCACCCCCTTAAGTTTTGTAGCAACTTTTCCAAACATCCTGTATATACGTAATTTACTTATTACCATGGCTTGCCTTTGTCGCCATCCTTTTATCATCTATTCTATTTTATCACGGGTATTTGTGGGTATTATTATTACATTTCGGTTTTTTATCAGCTGATCTATCGCAAAGCTGTTTTCTTACTTACGTCACGCTTCTACTAAAACTGAAAGAACTGGTAACTTGCCACAGGCTTTTTCCAGTAATAATTCTTCAGCAAAAGCAATAACACTTTTGTGGCTTACCTTTATTTCATTGGTAAAATGGGTTTATATTAATTCGTGCAGTCAATTCATATTTTTAATCTGGGACTGTAACTGTAGTTTAAATTTCAATAGATTTTATAAAAGTCTTCACACTTTACATATTGTAAGCTGATATCTAATTTTGTTTTTAAAACACGAATTTGAAATCCCCCTCAACGAAAACTTCAGTTTGTATCATATGGGATTGTGTGAAGAACTATGTTACTTTAATATAATACAATAATTATTTTTTTACATTTAGCAAATATTTTAGTACCTTGGTACAATATTGGTTTTCCTTTTTCAATCAAAAAAATTCTTCAAGGACCTAGATTTTATGCAACATTGTAACAGAGAAAAGAAGGTGCTATATCGACTTTAACAACAATTAATATTTCTTCATTGTATACTTTGTTCATTCCATAATGATAGCAAAACAAATCTAATAGAGAATGCGATGCATATATACAAACAAAATAAATGATACAGTTTATTCCTCAAGATAGGTACATTAGTAATTAACCAAAGGAGGTATAGCATACACGTCTATAATTCTTTCCCATTTGAGGTAGTCTCTTGGGTTAGTCTGCATTTCAAGTGTATCGTTGATGTTCAAATACACCAAATTATTTGGACTAACTTTCTCCCACGTCACGTTACCCAGGAAACTGTCCACTTCTGGAGTTGGGTTTCTAAAGTAAATCATGGATAAATATTATCTCACGCGATTCTGAATATAAGTGCTCACAAGTGTTTGACAAAGTTTGACCACAGGGTTAACAAACGGTGACGTGTCGTAACATCTTCTGGGTCGTCTCCTGATGGTTCATTAGAAAGTTGCGTGTCCCATAAATAACCCAAGTCTTCAGCGTGAGCAACACCTCGAACGCCTGAAATCATATTATATGATAGTTTGCAAATATTTATTGTTAATATCGAAAATATTGACGGTGTACGTCCTAATTTTTGAATTGGTATGAGACCTTTATTTTGAGACACCGTTGTACGAATTCTTCACAGTTTCCGTCCATCCAAGAATTATCATGAAAATACAAATTTTACTTAACGACGATCTTTATTTATTTATTTATTAGTTCTATACAGGCTGTTGCATGACGTACTGGACAAAGTGAAGGTACAAGTTCCAGAGGTCATGATGAGTAAAAAAGTTATAATATACATGGGGTCAATTCTCTATGGTTACCGAGGTATGGTCCTTTAAAGTTTATAAATAAATACACACATATTTTAAACTTTTGCTGTGGTTGATTGTCGCGAATAACAATATCAAGATGACAACAACACAAAAATAACATAAGTACTTATTTACGTGATCCTCCACTTCCGATCGAATATATATAGCTTTCATTAAGGTACCCTCTTGTTAGTCGACTAAAATGAGCAGGAGCTCCATCATGTTACAATGTTATTTGTTGTCTTTTAAATATAGGGATATCGTCCAATAGACCTGACATTTTATTACGTAAAAAGTTGGTGTAAACTTCTATAAGCCTATCTTCAAAAAAGAAGAATTAGTTTGTCATCAATTATGTCACACCAGAGATTTATAGAAGTTGAGAGTTGAGTGGTATAGATGCAAAACTCACATTATCCATAATTTTTCGAAATAGAGTTAGTGACGCTATCTTGTTCATCGTGTTGAACCACACCATTTTAAAGTTTAGAAGTGGTACAAACTCACATTTTCATATTTATTTTTAAATTGTGAAATCTGCGAATTGTTTCAAAAGTCACATTCTCCTACGATCCGAAGTTGCCAAAACTCACATTATCCATATCCACCAATGAAAAAGCTTCAAGCGATAAACGAATATGGCCGACTGCCTAAGGAGAATGTGAGTTTTGCTTCTCTTATTGTTTTGCTTTCGTAGATGGCTCGTTCCATGTTTTTCTATTATGTAGAATAATTTGGAGCAAAACTGCCATTATCCAAAAAGTTTTATCAAAACTCACATTATCCAAATTCACTTTCTTGGAGTCAAATATTGTTGTGTTGTGTCAAATACCAAAAAAAATTTCATAGCCTTAAGTCACATGAAAAGTGAGAAATCAGTTATTTAGTCCAAGCATTATAGAGAAATGCTTACAGAAATTATTACCTGGACAAAAAAAATATGACCGTATAGAAAATTAAATTTTAAATTGAGTTTCTTGTTCTTTAAACTCGATCCAATATGGCGAACATGGTTAAAAAAAATCGCAAAGTTGAAAAAAACGGTTTTTCTAAAATAACTAAAAAAATATAGCACGGATTGAAAAATTTTAAATGAGAAAGTTGTAGGTTTTAAAAAGATCTATCGACTGATTTTTTGAAAGTATCGATTGCTTTGTTACTTTTCGAGATATATCGAAAAAACCGTTAAAAATCTTCTCTTTTCTCTTCTTCTATAACTCGTTTACATTTACGTGCCCATATTTGCTATTTACTGCAAGCATAGCCCACGGCAAGCCAAAAAAGTACATTTTTGAAAAATTTAAAAATATTAATTATTTTTCGAGATATATCGATTTTTTGAAAAAAAGGCGCTCTCGAAAATTGGCTAGATCTTCTCAGCGGATAGCCCTACAGTAACGATTTTCGGTTTATTTTCTTCGTAAAGAGTTATATTATCATGCTGTTAAAAAATGTTGACGATTTTATTAATTTTAAGGATCAAAAAATGACTTTGAATAAGTTGCACTTTTTTGGGTATGTTTTTTTCAAATTACTATTTCAATTTTTATTTTATGAAAATGACTTTTAAAGAAAGAAAACTAAACATTTACGGGTCTATTTTGCTTCTAAGGCGAAAATGCTATAATATTCGTGTTTAGCTACCCCAGATTAAGTACAAAAAAATAATAAAAATTGAAATAGTTATTTGAAAAAAACATACCCAAAAAAAGTGCAACTTTTTCAGTCATTTTTTGATCCTTAAAATTAATAAAATCGTCAACATTTTTTAACAGCATGATAATATAACTCTTTACGAAGAAAATAAACCGAAAATCGTTACTGTAGGGCTATCCGCTGAGAAGATCTAGCCAATTTTCGAGAGCGCCTTTTTTTCAAAAAATCGATATATCTCGAAAAATAATTAATATTTTTAAATTTTTCAAAAATGTACTTTTTTGGCTTGCCGCGGGCTATGCTTGCAGTAAATAGCAAATATGGGCACGTAAATGTAAACGAGTTATAGAAGAAGAGAAAAGAGAAGATTTTTAACGGTTTTTTCGATATATCTCGAAAAGTAACAAAGCAATCGATACTTTCAAAAAATCAGTCGATAGATCTTTTTAAAACCTACAACTTTCTCATTTAAAATTTTTCAATCCGTGCTATATTTTTTTAGTTATTTTAGAAAAACCGTTTTTTTCAACTTTGCGATTTTTTTTAACCATGTTCGCCATATTGGATCGAGTTTAAAGAACAAGGAACTCAATTTAAAATTTAATTTTCTATACGGTCATATTTTTTTTGGCCAGGTAATAATTTCTGCAAATTTAACATTAATCCGTGACAGAATGCTTGGACTAATTCCTTCCTCCTGAAAAATTTAAAAAAGTGGATAATGTGAGTTTTGCATCTATACTCCTCACTTGTACATATTGTTCACTCCGTCTCGAGTAAATAACTACTCACCGGTAAATAAAATAAGTCTTACAAATTGAGGATTTGCTTGGTAAAAATGTACCCGTGAAAGTAAGTCTTGCGGTTTCAGATGCCGAATCTGTTGTACATGATAAGGATACAATAGATTGCTATGCAATGTTCGTCATACTCTCCAATGAGGAAAATTCGTATGTGCTGAAATTCTCCTGGTACCTAATTCTGGACTATCTTCAATTATTATTTGCAAAAGGTTTTACTGCTCAATCAAATTTTGCTGCTCAAGATGTTCATAGTTAGTTGACATTTTTAGAAAAGAACCATACTTTCGTAGATGTCGAAACACAGAATCAAATATTTGACGACATTGCACTCTTCTGTTTGGAAATTGTCGTTGATACTCTTTACGGGCAGCTCTCGAATTTCCATCACAAAATCCATAAATGTAAACTATCTCGACATATTCGTCGTTTGGAAACAGGACAGGTTTGTATGCTGACAGAAAAAGTGTTATTAGAAACACGTTCACACAGTTTACTACATATACTGACGTTTATAAAGTTTATGTCAACTATCACTTGTTTTGTCAACTAACATGCTCATAGCTAGCGAGATTGAAATATTAAAACATTATTTCTAAACTGTAAAGGTCCATAGCTCGGTAGCCATGGAGAATTGAATCCATGCATATTATATCTTGTTTATTCAGAATGAGCTTAAGTTTGTCCAATACGTCATACAATACCCTGTATAAGGGCATATCCTAGTATACTAAACTTAATTACAGACATAGATGCTAGATAAATTAATAAGTGACTTAAAGTTACACGATTTAGATAGTATAAATTGATGAATGTTGCGTAACATTGTTATGTGGAGTAGATAATTATAATAATGTAGGTACATCAGGATAATCAAAATTATTCAAAAGTTTATATGTACAAGAACAAAAGAGAAAAGTACTTTTGACGTCATGTTTAATGGTTCATATCAAACCTACTCAAGATTGTGAAGTGCTCGTGATAAGATAAATATTGTCTAGAGCAGATATTTAAGAAATTTCCTCTGAATATTTTCCAAATTTAGTGAAGCATACAATTTAATTTAAAATAAAAAATTACACCCAAATTTTTAAATTCAATTCTCACAATTCTGTAACCACATTATACTCATTAGCTTAATTTTTATTGTCATAATGCAACATTTTGTTATGTTCAGTGATTGTTTATTATTTTGTTATTATTCAAACGCGCTTGATAGATTTTTTAATGCAATATAACCTTTAACAAATGAAACAGAAGTGAATAGAATAATATTATTAAATTATCATATACAGGGTGTTACAAATTCGCTTCTCACTACAGGCAGCTCGGAAACGGTAAGAGCTACGAAGTAGCTTAAATGGGGGCAAAGTTGCATAATCATAATCGAAGTATTTGAAAAAAACCGAAATTTTGGAAATCGGTTTTTGTTTCATTTCAGCCTCGTTTGAGGTGATATTAAAAAAAGAAGAACACTTTCTCATGACCACTTTTTGCCCTCTATCGAATGCCACAATGAATCTTTATATGTAACGTTTCCTCTCTCCAGGATCATCATCAACTTCATTTTTTTAAATACGACCCTAGAAATTTTATTTCATTTTTTGCAAGCCTTCATGATCCCTAATACTGTACTGCCTCAGCCCGAACCAGATTCAGACGTTTTGTCTCGAAAAATCTTCAGTGTATTCGTTCCAAATTTATCTAAATTTTTTACTTAAATTTCTTTGTTTATTGAATTATCGTTCATTGTAAGTGTCGTTAGACCCTGTGAAATCCATTTAGTTATCTAAACCACATGCGGAAGATTGTTTTAATAGAAAATATAATTTAATGAGGAAAAACTGTGATACTTATTTACCTAAGGAATAAATGTTACATCATATAGGTATTTGTTAACATTGCTTGAATACAGAAAACTTACCTGCAATTTCTAAATCCTTCATACCTCCCATATTGCCTTTATATGAAAACTGGTACATATAAACGTCGGTATAGTTGGATTGTAACTTTGCATGCCTAATAGANTTTTAATAGAAAATATAATTTAATGAGGAAAAACTGTGATACTTATTTACCTAAGGAATAAATGTTACATCATATAGGTATTTGTTAACATTGCTTGAATACAGAAAACTTACCTGCAATTTCTAAATCCTTCATACCTCCCATATTGCCTTTATATGAAAACTGGTACATATAAACGTCGGTATAGTTGGATTGTAACTTTGCATGCCTAATAGCTGGGGTTGTAAACGAGTCATCACTGACAAACTAAAGAAAAGTTTTATTATACAGAGTGTTTGGTAGGAAGATAGAAAGTTTTAAATGGGCGATAGCTAAGGTCATTTGGAATATATTGCATATCATATACAAAGCGTTACCGTTTTCCAGATAACAATTTTCTCAATTTTTGCCTGTTTTGATAATACTTTGAAAATGTTATTATAACTCTACAGATCTGCGTGACTGATTATTTCAAATAGATATTCTTAAAAATATGTAAAAAAATTAACACGGAACAAATGCGAAATACTGAAAGGTTTTATGTTGTTGGGAACCACCGTTGCTTAAGCAAGATTTGGCCCATTTTCTCATCTGAGTAGTAGTAATATTTAATATAATTTCTCGTCTTACTTGTTGAAATGCTTCATTGATTCTTTCAATCAAGTGTTCGCGGTTTTGAATCTCTACCTGGTAGACTAAATATTTCACTCTGCTCCACAAAAAATAATCTACCGGTGTTAAATCCGGTGATCCAGCGGGCCACAACATGGGCTCATTCCTACCTACCCAACGATTAGGAAAACTGTCATTTAAAAAATCAGTAGCTGTTACACGTTAATGGGCTGCGCATCCATCATTTTGAAAAATCAAACTGTTTCGAATATTAAGAGGAACATTATCTAAAATTTCGTGTAAGTGATTTCGAAGAAATTCTAAATCATTATCGCCATTTAAATTGTCAGGTAAATAATAAGGGCCTATAACTGTTCTTCCTTACCGCTAAATTTGTGCTGAAATGTTTGACATGATGATTCTTCAGCCCAGTAATGCAAATTATGAAAATTCCATATCGGCGTTTAACAAAAATCTACAGAAATTTATTCGCCTTATTGGGTCATCTTCTTCGAGTACTTGAAGAGGACTATAATGAAAATAATGTTTTCCATGTAATCTTAGCACATACCAGACCTTCCACTTGGAAAGGTGGAGTTGTCGCTCTATTTTCCTAATGCTCATTATGAGATCACGATCTAATGGCTGATTTACATTTTGTTAAGTAGCAAGTGCAGGTAAGAAGTGCAGATGTTAAGTGATAAGTAAAATCAAAGTGTAAACACTCACGCTGTTAAGTGATTAGTGCAAGTGCGAAGTGCGAGTGCAAAGTAAAGTGAATAGAAGCACGATCTATTTTCTCTGTTAAGTAGCTAACCCCGCGCACCCGCGTACTCCCCGCAATCACCGCCCAAACGTGGCCCGCCCGAACTACACTATTTAACTGTTTGACAAGTCGTTATTTTTGACAAGTACATAAGTACGGACGATATTCCTATCATGAAATGGACTGAAGCACTATACATCGCATCACAGATTTTAGGAATCATCAACGATATAGCTGCTTTGAATACTCTAAATAGATGCGAAAGAGTGCATAAGCTGCATCCAGTATTAATCATATACAGAGATATTTGTAGTTTAATTTTTGAAGATAATGTACTTCTCATAAATTTATCCGATTTTGCTATAGTTAGTCCAACAATAGTCAGTAATTCATTAAATTTATCTTCCGACATTCGCATTGAATTACAAAATTCAGTTGGATACTCATTAATCAGTTCCTGGAAAAGCTTATTACTAACTCCATACTGAAGTCTTCTGCTTATCCATTTTCTTTGCTATAATCTCTTAGGTTTTTCGATTTCAACTAACAATTCACGTTCGATTTCTGATGCGATGACGCCGACTGTCTTTTTAAAAATATTTCTAATCGTTGTTCGTCCTCCATTCTGTATCGACACTTTGGACTTGTAAGAAGCCTTACCACTATGTGAACATTTTGTTTACACTTAACACTTAACACCATAAAAACACGTTAACTAATCACTTCTCACCTGCACTAGCTACTTAACAAAATGTAAATCAGCCATAAGGCTTCCAAAATTTCTTCATCAATATCGGGAGCATATACAGCATTTCTAATTCCACCTTCTGATCTAATTCGGACATTTCTGTGTTCGCTTAATCGCCTATAAGTATTAATAAATACGTCTTCTTTGAGGAAAATGGTCGTGATATGACTATGAACAGCATTATCATTTCCATTCTCTCTTCCGTACATAAACATTATTTATCCGCATATTCTACATTTGAAAATCCAGCCATTGTGTAATTTACAGTAAACTAACTCATTTTAAACATCAGTTTCGATGATCAACTGACGCTCACGGTAATTATAAACAACGCACAAGTGACAGATCAAAGTTAGTCAGATTTTATTTCAAAGCAATCATTATTTTTAAAACATGTGATATAAATTTTAATAACAGGGAATTAAAATTACCGTTAATAGTTAGACATTTTAAAACATTTATCCTTAAGGATCATACATTTTTTAAAACAGCATAGCACTTAGAAGTTTTCTGATTTAATGGAATTTGTATAGGGATAATTCAGAAAATATGCATAATTTACAATTATAATTATTACTATAGTTATTAAAAGACTTTCTTATAATATCTAAGTGGTTTTGAGTGTCGTAAAAGTAGCCTGAAGCAATCAAAATAGTTTTATACACTATTATGACTTACCGCATTCAAAGAATATCCATTTGAAATAATTAGTCACGCAGATCTGTAGTTATAATAAAATTTTATCAAAAACAGGCAAAATTTAAAAAATTGTTAACACCTGGCGAACGGTAACACTTTGTATATAGGTATATGACGTGTAATATTCAAATAACCTCAGCTATTACTTCTTAAAAACTTTTTATCTACCTACCAAACATCCTGGGTCATCGACAATTTGTTTCAATTATTTGTGCTCTCTTTAAACGTTGGAAATATATAGATGTTACCTTTACTACTTGCCCAGGATCGTCTTCGAATGTTCCATCGGTGTAAATTTGTCTCAGTCTGGTGCCAGCTGTCAGTTTGTTCTCTGTGGTCATATTGAACTTGTTTCTAATGAGGTTGGATAAATCACTGTCGAAATATTTCGCATACACCTCAGCAACTGGATCTTAAAATACCGGTGACATTGGTATCAAATAATAAGACGTTTTAAAGTTTTCGTAATCTTACCACTCTTCAAAAAAAATAGTGCCTCTTCAGAGTTAAAGCCAATAATTATGGGAACTTGGTTTATGTTTCCTGTTCTAATATCTTCATGAAATAAACCCGTGAGGAGTGCGCCATCTAGACTAGCGTCCTCAATTACAGGCAGCCATATTAAACCTTGGCCTTCCATTAATCCAGACTCTTTTCCAACAGCAACCTATGAAAATTTTGATTATAGTGTATGATCTATATTTTTTAGTTTTTAACTTCTTACTCATCACCAATCTATATAAAAAATGCATTCATTCAACTTACAGTAACTGTGTTGTCGTTTATGTCGGAAGCATGAAGGCTTTGCAAAAGTTCCAGTAATTCCGTTGAATTATCCGAAGTGAAACTTGGATCCAAACTTCGAGCTAATTCGAAAGCGTAGAATCTTGCATAGTCTTGATGTGCCCACTGACCCATTGAGGTACCACTTTGTAAAATCGCACCTCTGAATAAGCCTTTATTCCGTTGACTTACTAACTGTAATCCCACAGATGCTCCTCCGGCACTCTCACCAGATATCGTTATTTTTTCGGGGTCCCCACCAAATAGATCGATATTATTTTTAACCCACTGAATGGCAAAATGTTGATCTTTTAATCCCAAGTTTCCTGGTATTACTCCGTCTTCTGTTGTCAGAAATCCTGAAATAATATGAATTGAGACTTTATAATAAAATGAGAATAAGATTATCAGAATTTAAGGAGTAGGTTCTACTATCATTACTTGTTATTTTGTAAGTACTATATGTTTCAAAGGCTATGCCTATTGTTTTCGAGGGGTATGAAATGTAATTATTTGTTTATTTTATCTTTGTTTTTAACGTATGCGAAATACATTCCAAGTTTAACGGAGGATAAGAAGAAATACAAATACATTAGTTATTACTGGAAAAAAAAAATTACTGGTGAAAGAATTTATAATTGTGACGAAACAGGTATTACGGTGATTCCGAAACAGCATTAAAAAATTATTGCAAATAGAGGACAACGTCAGGTGGGAGTATTGACTTCTGCTGAGCGTGAGAATACGGTAACTGCCGAAATTTGTTGTTCTGCTGCGAGCAATTTCATGCCTCCAATGTTAATTTTCCCCCGACAAAAGAAACGACAGGAATTTGAATTAGGTTTACCGCCTGGTGGTTGGGCTGAGGCTAATGACTCTGGATGGATGACCATAGAAGTATTTTTAAAATGGTTTAAAAAGTTCATTGAATTTTCTAATGCAAAGAAAGAAACTCCTGTCATCTTACTTTTTGATGGACATGCATCTCACACTAAAAACCTCGAAGTCATCGATCTAGCTCGTAAAAAAGGTGTGATTTTATTATGCTTTCCACCTCACTGTTCACACAGGCTGCAGCCTCTGGATGTGTAATTTATGAGACCTTTGAGTCTATATTACGAAGAAGAAGTGCGAAAATGGTTGCGATCAAACCCAGGTAAAGTCGTTACTTTATTCCAAATATCAACCTTATTTAGCCAAGCCTTTGTTAATGCTGCGAACATGAAAACCGCTCTAAAAGGTTTTGAGAAAACGGGTATTTGGCCAACAAATGAGGGTGTCTTCACTGATGATGACCATTTACCAGCCGAGACAACTAATATTCCTATTGCTGAAACACAAGCCGATCCGACTAATGATTCCTTTAATAATCCCTCAACCTCACCGCCCAAAGTCACGTCGGAAAATAGCAACGAAACTCAAAATGACCCTCTACCTCAATGTTCCTGTATGCCTGACACTCCTAATTACCAATAAAAAAACCTAGCACTTCCAGTTTTCCAGCCCTGTCTCCGGAAATTGTTATGCCAATACTACAACTAAAGACCACCGTTAAACGAGTGAGAAGAAAGAGAGGCAAAACCGTCATTCTTACAGAGTCTCCTTACAAAGCAGAGTTGACAGAAGCAATAGAAAGGACAAAAAAAGTTAAGGAAGCACAAAAAAATAAAATCAAAAAACAACTGTCAGGTCAAAATCAGAAGAAAGCAACAGAGAAGGTGTCTACGCCAAAAAAGAAAAAGATATCAGAAGAAGTTGAAGAAAGCTCTGAGGAGGAAGAAGACGCTTTGTGTTTATACTGTAATGACGAATTTTCAGCTTCAACTGAAGGGTGAGTTTCATGCATTCAGTGCAAAAAATGGGCTCATAATTATTGTGCGGGAATAGACAGTGATGATGACGAGTCAGTACCTCTCTGTGAAATATGTAAGCCCAATAACTGTGGGTATCCCATCCTGCCCCATAGGCGGGGCAGAACGGAGTGAAGCACACTTTTTTTTTAAGTCAAAGATAAAAAATATATATTAGCCTTATTTTTGTTTCTCATTTTGTTTTATGTTTACAAGAGCTTAATAAATATCTCTTTATTTTCTTGAATTTATTTCACGTCATTTACACTTCCAAAATGAATTTAGACGGTAAATTCCCCATTTCGCCCCGGTGTCCCCTACTAGAATTTTTAATAAATTAATATTCGAAAATGACGGGCAAGGAGCAGCTAAAATTATCTAACTACAAGTGTAATGTACTGTTAAATATGTTATGCCTATAGAGAACATTTAAACTGTTCGTTCTCGATATTATTAAATATTTGACATTGCAATGACTGGTTTTGTTGAATATTAGAAATACACGTGTGGCCAACGTTCGTCAGTGTCGTACTCAGTGCAGATTCACAGAACAGTAAAAAATGAAATATGAAGAGACAACAACTATTGGCATTGCTACCGGCATGATAGTATTATGCAGTGCAAAACTATTATTATAAAAAAAGAAACAAAAAAAAAGACGTGTTAGAAGGTGCTACATATCTCTAAATGAAATCTCTTGAAATTCAAGGCATTAGTAAAGTTTTACTTAACATATAACTCACTTGTGAAAAGTAGGTACAAACTTTGAAAACTTTAGATTATACAGGGTAGCCCATCGAAAACGTACCGCAAGGCATTACAGGGTAGTAATGAACTTTTCGGCAAAATACAAAAACAGGTAAAGTTTGCTTCTGAGGGGGACAACTTTTGGCGCAAAAAGCATAGCAAAATCTTCAACCCCCTAAGTGGGGTTGCCATCCCCCAAATTTTTTTAAATGGGAATGGGGGTCAAGTGGGGGGTCATTAGAAAGGGCTTTTAATTCTCTATACATCGATTCTTACTTTTTGAAAATCGATCCATTATTTTAGAAAATATGCAGCTTTGAAAATACGAACAATATTTTTGACGAGAAATGCGAAAATCGATTTAATTTTACTTCAAAACTTACGGTATTAGCTTGGTAAATTCCTTCAAAAGAATTCGCTGTTTTTTTTTCTGATTTGCGAATTCTTTAGCCTGATTTTGGTGAGCAAAAAATTGTCCGCTTTTTGTTTCGTATTTAGATAGGCCACAAGAAGTTGCTAGATAACTGTCTTGTGACTTGTAGTTGAAGAGTACCAATACTGCCGAGTCTTTTAAATTGATTAATTATGGTGTACTCAATTCCAGAAAGAGTAGAAATTATTGAGCTTTTTTTCAAAAACAATGAATGCGGAAATCGGGTCGCCGAACTGTTCAACCAACGGCATCCTGAGAAACATGCGTCTGGAAAAATTGTTCGCGAATTGGTGGCCAAATTTCGCGAAACTGGCTCCGTTCATAACAAAAAGAGGCAGGTTGAAAATCCGGTACTAAATGAACCTACGGAAATAGCGGTATTGGGGCAAGTGGCAATGGATAGTACGCTGAGTACAATGCAATTGGCTACTGCGACAGGAGTGAGTCGTACAAGTGTCCAACGAATATTAAAAAAATACAAATTCCATCCTTATAAGATTCGGCTAGTGCAAGAGCTAAATGAAGACGATTTTGATCGTCGTTTGCAATTTTGCGAAATAATGACTGAACGAGCGATAAACGATAATTTCCTCTTTAATGTGTGTTTTTCGGACGAGTGTACGTTCTTCTTGAATGGTTTAGTGAATCGCCATAATTGTCGTTACTGGGCTGATACCAATCCAAGGATTTTCCATGAGACACACTCCCAACACCCCCAGAAGTTGAATGTATGGGCAGGTATTTTTGGAAATTCCATTGTAGGTCCTTTTTTCCTTCCTGGAAATTTGACAGGCGATATGTACTTGGATTTACTACAAAATGTCATCGACCCAGCTCTAACAAATATCATAGAGGACGACCCTGCTTACAATGAACACGAACTGATTTTCCAGCAAGACGGAGCTCCTCCACATTACTCGCTCAATGTGCGCAATTACCTAAATGAGACGTTTCCAGGACGCTGGATAGGACGAAGAGGTGCAATTGAGTGGCCCCCTCGGTCACCCGACTTAAATCCTTTAGATTTCTTTCTCTGGGGGCACATTAAAAGCAAAGTTTACAGCACTCCACCTGATACCTTGGAAGATCTGCGAGGACGAATCATTAATGTATGTCGCGAAGTAACACCGCAAGTGCTCCAGAATGTTCGACAACGGTTTGAAGACAACCTGTATCATTGTATGCAAGTTGGCGGACAACATTTTCAGCATTTACTTGACTAATACCGTAAGTTTTGAAGTAAAATTAAATCGATTTTCGCATTTCTCGTCAAAAATATTGTTCGTATTTTCAAAGCTGCATATTTTCTAAAATAATGAATCGTTTTTCAAAAAGTAAGAATCGATGTATAGAGAATTAAAAGCCCTTTCTAATGACCCCCACTTGACCCCCATTCCCATTTGAAAAAATTTAGGGGATAGCACCCCCACTTAGGGTGTTGAAGATTTTGGTATGCTTTTTGAGCCAAAAGTTGTCCCCCTCAGAAACAAATTTGACCTGTTTTTGGATTTTGCCGAAAAGTTTTTACTACCCTGTAATGCCTTGCGGTACATTTTCGATGGGCTACCCTGTATTTATAATATTCAGTATCACTTTATAGACAAAACAAATACTAAACCAGTTGAATGTAGAATATTTCGGCGCTCCTGGAATACGTCAAACACACGATCGCTCGTGTGGGTGTATGACGAACGATGCTTCCAACATGCTTCCAACGCTGGAAGCTCCTTTGGTGCGGCTTAAATTTACCGACAGAAGCCCGAACGTGGCATATAACCAACGTTGTACACATGCAATTCGCCAGCGTCCGTCCACACGATGTGGCAAATGGCGATGTGTCCAACGTTGGAAGGCATTCGCCACATCGTCTGGGACCGGCTTTAGTGAAATCAAGATATATTGTATTCGTTAAAATTGAACCTCATACATAAAATTTGTTTCCATCTCTTTACTTACGTAAAAATATTGCTAAAAGGAGAACTTAGATTTTTTGATAAAGAAAATAGTGAATCATGAATTAAACATTCAAATATATTATAATCATTATACCGAGAGATTCAGAATGATTGAAGTGTTTGGAGATCGCAGGCTGTTCCTGTCTCTGTCAATACTACAGATTTTTATATGCTAAAGATGGTGTTAGAAACAGGCTGCGTTGCCCAAACGCTTCAATCATTCTGGTCCTCTCTGTATATGATTGCCACCGGTCTTACACTTTACGTACATCAAGTTTGTATTTGCTGAATTCGGATATAAATACGTGTGCCAGTGGCGGAGATACTGGGGATTACGTACACTAATAACCTCATAAATTGGACGATAATGAATACTTTGATAATTTTATCACTACTTGTTTTGACATTCTGCATCAAACGCCTTCAGAAATATTTTAAGAATGGTGATTTTTTTTTTAATTTCAACACCCTGTATCTCGAAAACTATCGATTGTGGACCTAGTAGTAGTAGTAATAGAAAAGGGGCCGCCTCAGCGTGGCAAATTGTGGACCAAATTGTGGATTGTGGTCCTATGTTTATGTACCTTTTTCGTCTAAAATCACTGAATTCGTCCCTTAAATGTGTGCAGATGCTTCATTAACACCCTATATATATTAAGCTGAATTTGGATGTTTCCAAAGTTTAAGATCAATTTTCGATTGGAGCCTTAAACAACTTTGGAAAGAGTTTTGCAAGCACAAACATACAATCACGCGTTAAAAACTATGGTGTACGAGGGCGGGTCAATAAGTCCGTGACTTTTTGAATGAAACACAGGTTTTTATATAAAAAGTTATTTTATTTTTCAACATAGTCTCCTTTGAGTTCTAAACACTTAGTCCAACGTTTCTCCAATTTTTTTATCCCTTCCGAAAAATATGATTTGTCGAGGTCATCAAAATAGGCATTTGTTTGTGAGATGATTTCGTCGTTGGAGTCAAATCTCTTTCCGCCGAGTCAGTTCTTCAAGTTTGGGAACAAGAAATAGTCACTCGGGGCTAAATCTGGAGAATAGGGCTGATGAGGGAGCAATTCGTAGCCCAATTCATGGATTTTTGCCATGGAAACTGCACATGTGTGCACCCTTGCATTGTCCTGGTGGGAAAGAAGTTTTTTCTTGGCCAAATGCGGTCGTTGTTTTTTTTCAATTCCTCATTGAATCGACCCAATAAGTTGGTATAATATTCACCATTGATTGTTTTCCCCTTTTGAAGGTAGTCAATGTGAATTATACCGCGTGGAACCTAAAAAACGGTTGCCATGACTTTATTGGCTGACAAACCCACCTTTGCCTTCTTTGGCGCCGATTCACCCCGAGAAACCCACTGTTTTGAATGCTGTTTGGTATCCGGTGTGTTGTGGTAGATCCACGTTTCGTCCACGGTTACGAAACGGCGCAAAAACTCGTCCATATTGCGGTTGAACAACGCCAAACATTCCTGCGAAATTGTCACACGGTTGTGTTTGTGATCGATTGTGAGCAAACGCGGCACCCATCTTGCGGAAAGCTTTCTCGTACCCAAGTGATCATTCAAAATTGAAACCACTTAGCCATGTGAGATGCCTATGGCTTCCACAATCTCTCACACTTTCAATCTCCGATCGGCTAAAACCATATCGTGAATTTTTTCAATTGTTTCGGATGTAGAGACCTCAACTGGGCGTCCAGAACGTTCGGCATCTTCCGTACTTGTACGGCCACATCGAAATTCAGTAAACCACTTCTTTACCATGGAAATGGATGATGCAGAGTCCCCTTAATATTTATCAAGCTCAGCCTTGGTTTGAGTGAGCTCACAAAATTCACTTTTTTCCATTTTCTTCTCAAAACGCGCGGTAGTCTGCTATTAATGGCTGTCAAACACAAACTAAATGATGCAGCTTGTTCAAATTTAAACAGGAGTCAACTGACAGTTGCCTGTTGACAGGAGCAGTGTTGCCATTTCCATTAAGAGGCGGGAAATTTAAAAAGTCACGGACTTATTGACCCGCCTTCGTATAATATACATATGCATATATCCGTTTGTGTTTTTTTACCCTTACTAAAGTGTCATACGTATAAGTCATGAAAAAATCCACATAAGAATATTTATTATGTCAATTGGAGAAATAATTGTATAATTATTTTTACTTCTTGAAATAAGCTCAGATTTTTTTTTCATTTTTATTTAATTTCGCCCTCTGTATGAAAAAATTATAAGGGGCATTAAATCTGACTTCATCTTAATTCTTAATATGTTAAAATTGTCGTATCCAAATTTGTTTTTATAATTTTTTGTAAAATGACTAATTATACTGAAAAGGTAAATATTATAAGAATGCTGATAGAAACCGTTGGTCTTATTTACTGGCATAGTCCTCCTGATTGGGGATGTTCTTTACGAAAAATCTACTTGACCAATTTTGCACTACTTCAGTTGTCATTATCTCTAAACTTTTAGCTCTTTTAAGGGCCCTAACTAATGAAATTGTAATGATGCCATTATTGTTATTATTTTTACCAAAAGCGTTTCATATTTATTAGTTACCTAGAGCTCCTACACGGTAGTTTATCGTGACAACAACAATATTGTGGTCAATGAAGAGTCCAGGTTTGTATATCTGTATAGCACCAGCTCCATTTTCAAATCCCCTCCGTGTATCCATATTAACACCGATAATGGGGTTTGTGAAGTATCTCCAGGTTTCTAAAAGAAAATATGCATCGATAATGACAATGTTTGAAGAAAGACAGTAAAGTAACTGCAACTGCAATATTTTGAGGCGTATAATATTATTGGAGGTACACCTGTATCAATCACATTTTTGCACAACTTTATTACCTATTAAATCAATAGTAAATATTTTTGGCCACGAATGCACCCCTCCTTAAGCTCATAATTGTTTATACATATAATTTTTTTTTAATGTATCCAACTAATAGTAATCGTGATATACATCGGCAAAAAGAATGTGATAACAATGTCCAAAATTCTTGATATTAATAAGACTGAAGAATCGGCTAATTGTTACTGTTCTCACCAGAGGAGTGTAAACATTCAAGTACAAACAGTCTTCCGTTGGGTTTAATCCGGGAATCGGTACGTAGCCGTCTCCACTTTGGTAACATATTTTTTCATTTTTCGTGGTGTTTAATATTCCTTCCCATTTTGCTGGCGCTACAGGTGCCTAAAAGTGAATTGAAACGTTAAAATTAAAAAGTAAAAAAATACATACGTTTTTATCCTTACTTGAAATCTTAATTCGCCTATAGGTGGAGCTGCGTATGGTATGTCTTGAAATGCATAATAAACATTGTCGTTTGGAGACTGCAGGGCTTGACCTCTTATTTGTCCCTCTGGTAAAGTGACAAGTGTCGGGTCATCTACCTATTTATGAAGAAATATGTGATATTTGTGGTACTTTAACTAGATACATAGATATTAATAACTATTTTGTACATAAGGAAGACATTTCAAATTTACAAAACTTTGATATTTATAATAATTACTTACATCTGCTACAGATGTTCTTAATGCACATAAAATCAGTAGCAGCCCGTTGCACTTCATCATTTTGAACTAATAGCGATAACGAATTTGCTTTTCAATTTATAGAATCTGAAATTGTTTTTTTTTATTTGGTCAGAAATCAGGTGTTTGACTTTCGCACTTTTTTTGTAGTACTCCTAGTTTTATCTTTATCTTTATAATAATAATAATCATTTTTTATAATGAACATACAATAGAAAGATTATTATATCAGCACTTAATTAAAAGTGGTTTTGACTGATTTGCATTTTGCATGGATTAACTCAAAAACCAATTACTAGGAAAATTTTGAAGCGATTTCTATAAATACCAAAAATAAATTTTCCACAAGTCATCAGCAAAATATTGTCATGTCACTCATGTCATACTTATCTAACATTACAAAAAACACACTACTTATAATTCGAGTTTACTAATTGTATATAATTTTTGTATTTAACGTTAAGAACATTGAATATTCGACAATTATTTTTGAATAGACATCATTGTATATACTTATCCTTGTAATGGCTTATTGTCAGTTTGTATAGACATTAGTATTTTATTTGCCCAAAGGCCCCAATTGGAACCCACTTCCATGTGATCCACATCTATACCGGATGGGGTTTCTGATGAAACTGATGTTTTTAAAAACACTAATAATAAAAAGTGCTCCATTTTGAAAGAATGAAATATTCTACAAATTGTCTTCTATAGAAAATGGAAAATTTTAATACTTTTACATTTTCTACAATTATTTTACATTTCGCTTCTGCTTGCTTGTCAAGCTCTTGAAAAACCAGGAAATAAATGAGGCAACGAAACTTTGAGGTCATCGGTACAATGGGGTGTTTGCATAGAAAAATGTGAATTCTTTTGTTATCGAATATTATTCTACAACAAAAGTTACTCTTTACGTGCTGAACTATAGACATGTTATCACAGAGAACTTCTTTATGTAACTCCTCTCTGTCTCTCTATCAGTAAATAAAAGAAGACGGATAATAATATAAACTTTTAGTTAAACTTCCTATTAACAGAGGGCGCAATTAAGGCATAGTTTAGCACTTTACAGCTGACCGCCAATTTCGTTTAATTTTTGTTAATTAGCAGTAAAATAATGACGTACTGCAAAAATAAAAAAAAATACGGATCAAGAATTTTGTCAGATTATTTAATTTACAGTAAACAAAGATGACGAACACCCGATATTGAAGTGCACTGAAGACAATTATTTGTAATTTGGTGTATTTTATTACAGATTATTATTGATATAATTTACAGTTTTGTTGCAAAGAAGTGTTTTAGCATATTCACAAAGTTTTTATAAATTTTCAGTGTGACGTTTCTGTCCCTTTAAATATATTTTTGCCATACTGCCGTGTCGCTTTTCTGTATTTTCACAACATGTGAAATAGTATCTAGTAATAATTCCACAATGTGATACATTTATACTTTTGCAAAAGTGTTTTAGTTACTGTAAACAATCTGAAATTAAAATAAAAAATAAATACCTATACTATAAAATGGGGATTATTTAAGTTTTAAATAAAATATTAGATATTTATAATTATTTTTGTTTTAAAATTGATGTATTACAAATTGATAATATAGAATGTCCATAAAATATAAAACACTATACAGAATAAACATCATATTTGGAATTATATTTTTTATCTAATTGTTTTGTTTAAGTACTCTAAAAATATACTCGAGAATACGTATAAACATGTCTACAAAAACAATAAGGTGATTAGATCTGTATCTACTATAAACAAACGTTATGGTCAGTACATCCACTCTTTTGAGGATTGTGATGATGAATCAGTGATTGGCCATCAAAAAACTGATGTATAATAAATTGAACGTATTTCGTCATGAATTCAAGTACATATTTTTTATAGTGACTACCATAATAAAAAATTATCAGTTCTCAAAACTGAGAAAAAGTAAATTTTCTGCAGAATCAATATTTTCTGCAATTTGATAAAATAAACCCATCTGACCCAATTGTTAATTGTTCCCCTAAAAAACTCAAACTTTCAAAAGTTTAATTTATAATTAAAAATAAATTCTTCATAATAAATCCTGTTCAAAATCCTTAACCTTATAGCAAATTGCATCGTGTTTTTGTTATTTTGTTTCCCCAAAACAGCAGAAGTTATTTTGTTATTTTTTTTAGAAACGTATAGGAACACCAAGACTTCACGAATATACAGCGTGGTAAAAAAGTTCTGCATAAAATTCATATTTTCGTTAAACAATTTTTTTTTTCGAAAAACGGTGAGACCCGTCGATTTTTATTTGATTTTTTTTCGATAATCCACTTACGGCAGCGATGACATAATTTTTGTTTTAAATGACAACGCATATTTTTTTCGTTCGAAATTGATGACAGTGATAATTATCTAAACAACGGTGTGAAAATTTCGATGTCTTACATAACAATTTTTTTTAGAAAAATGCACCTTAAGTTCTTATAAGTGATAATTGTCTACTTACACTATTAATGGCTCCGAAAAGGACAAAGTTGACAAAATTACATTTCAAACGAGTAAAATTACACTAATGTTTGTGTAAGTCTAGCGAAATTGTTCGAATTGCCCACCCTGTACCATTTGGCATTGTCCTAAGCGTGTGTAAACGCCGTCTACACTTCGTTCAAGCATTCCCGGGTCGATTTGATTTATTTCAAAACGAATACGGTTTTTAAGTTCTTCCAAATCACCTGGTCTGTTTGTGTACACACGCGATTTCAAATAGCCCCACAAAAAAA